>NW_004443987.1:828203-848609 GCF_000243295.1 Trichechus manatus latirostris
AGAGGTGTGTGACCGGATGGTGGCTGCACGAGGTCACGGCCAGCTGACGCTCCCCACTTCCCCGTCTGCTTCCCCAGGCCCCGCGGCCCGCCCAAGTTCAGTGTTAGCTTTTCCAAGCGAGAGTCTCCTCTTTGTTAACTCTTCCTATAGACGCAGTGGGCAGAACTTGCCCAAAGAAGAAGAGGGGACTGGAGGGTCTGGTAAAGGAATCGTGGGGTAAGGAAGGAACTGACTGCAAGTGGGCTGCATTCGGGATGCAGCAGGAAACCGATCTGTCCATTTGGTTTAGCAAGGAACCATGTCTGGGGCAGGCCAAGCTGAAGGAAATGCGAACATTTTGCTCCAAGGAGATCCTTGATCCTGCGTGAATCAGATCTAGCGCACAGTTTATTTGATTTATAGATCCTGGTGGCGCAGAATGATCCCTGGTGGCACGGTGGTTAAGCCCAGGGCTGCTAATGGAAAGGTGAGTGGTTTGAACCCACCAGCCAGCCGCTTGGCTGGAGAAAGATTACTGCCTTGGAAACCCTATGGGGCAGTTCTACTCTTTCCTGTAGGGTCACTGTGAGTCAGAATCGACTGGATGGCAACAGGTTCTGGTGGTGAAAGCGGTTTGCACTTGACTACTAACCGAAAGGTTGGTAGTTCAAACCCACCCAGCAGCACAGTGGAAGAAAGGCCTGGTGATCTGCTTCTTTAAAGATTACAGCCAAGAAAACCCTATGGAGTATTCTACTCTGTAGCACATGGCGTTACCATCAGTCAGAATCGCCTCAGCAGTAACGGGCTCTTTGATTTGAACCTCTCTGAGCACCTCAGGCAGGTCACCCATTCACCTCTGGACTCTAAGTCTCTTTCCGATCAATCCCTGAGGCAGGAATAGATCAATTGTCACATGCTTTTTTTTTTTTTTTTGCTAGAAGAAAACCCCAAGCATTTATTTAAAACACGAAAAACTATAAAAAGCAAATAATCTTTTCTGTGAACAAATGCCTCCTCTGACATTAAGAAATGACACACCTTGACTGGTGTTATTGTGCTGCCTTGAAAATTGTATTTCACTTCCAAAACCACACCAAATCTCTTGCCATTCAGCTGATTCCGACTCACAGTGACCCTATGGGACAGAGTAGAATTGCCCCATAGGGTTTCCAAGGAGCAGCTGGTGGATTTAAACTGCAGTCTTTTTGGTTAGCAGCCGAGCTCTTAACAGCTGAGCCACCCAGGCTCCATATTTCACTACGGAAATTACTAAATATGGAGAAATACTTTTTACAAGGTGTTGGCTGACTGGCGCCCTGAAATAATAGGGTGTTATTTTAGTCCCTCGGGAGAAAGATGTGGCAGTCTGCTTCAGTCCATAAAGATTACAGCCTTGGAAACCCTATGGGGCAGTTCTGTGTTCTGTAGGGTCGCTATGAGTTGGAAGTGACTTGATGGCAACGGGGTTGGTTTGGTTTTTGGTATTTTAGTCCATGGAGTCCCTGGGTGGTGCAAATGTTAAGCACTTGGCTGCTAACCAAAAGGTTGGAGGATTGAGTCCACCCAGAAAGGGCCACGGAAGAAAGGCCTGGTGATCTATTTCCGAAAATTCAGCCATTGAAAAGCCTATGGGGCTCAGTTCTACTGTGACACACATGGGGTCACCATGAGTTGGAATGGACTCAGTGGCAACTGATACTGGATATTTTAGTCCATATTTGATAATGCTGAGGAAGAGATCTAGATAGACAAGATCCGTCCTGCTAGGGTACCGGGCAAATGGACCACAGTCCAGGTGACAGTCACTAGTGAAATGATCCACACACTCACAAAAAAGGCTAAATGTCATGGAGGATAGATGATGTTGTGAGTTGCTGAGGAGTTGATTCCAACTCATGGTGACCCCATGTGTGCAGAGTAGAAGCACTCCATAGGATTTTCAAGGCTGTGACCTATTGGAAGCAGATGGCCAGGCCTGTCTTCCAAGGCACCTCTGTGCAGGTTAGAAGTGCCAACCTTTTGGCTAGTAGTCTAGTGCTTAACGTTTGTGCCACCCAGGGACTCCTGGAGATGGGATTGTTGTTGCTGTTAGGTGATGTTGAGTCAGTTCCGACCCACAGCGACCCTGTATACAACAGAACGAAATACTGCCTGGTCCTGCGCCATCCTTACAGTCGTTACGCTTGAGCTCATTGTTGCAACCACTGTGTCAGTCCATCTTGTTGAGGGTCTTCCTCTCATTTGATGGCCCTCTACTTTACCAAACATGATGCCCTTCTCCAGGGACTGGTCCCTCCTGATACCATGTCCCAAGTATGTGAGACAAAGTGTCACCATCTTGCCTCTAAGGAGCATTCTGGTTGTACTTCTTCCAAGACAGATTTGTTCCTTCTTCTGGCAGTCCATCGTATATTCAATATTCTTCACCAACACCGTAATTCAAAGGCGTCAGTTCTTCCATCTTCCTTATTCATTGTCCAGTTTTCTAATGCCTATGGGGCGATTGAAAACACCATAGGGGGATGGGATAGCTGTCTTCAAATCTCTCAGCTCCCTGTCCCTCCTCTCCCAACCCCCAAATGGGCCTGCAGCTTCCTTCATCCTTCTCACTTGCCTGCCAGCTGGAGGGACAGGAGCCTTCTCCTGGACCATCACCACTGTTTTTTCTGTAGTTTGGACTCCATCCCCACTGGCCTCCTTAGCCCCTTAGTCCGCTAGGCCCTTCTATTTGCTTTGTCTCCTGCCCCTTTCCTCCCATCCGCTCGCACTTCTCCATATCAAATGCATACATTTCTCTCACCTTGAGAAAATGTCTATCACGGGTCACACACTTTTTTTTGAACATTTTATTGTGCTTTAGGTGAAAGTTTACAGAGCATATTGGTTACCCATTCGAAAAATTTATATACACATTGTTTCTTGACATCGGTTGCATCACATACTTTTGATAGTATGAAGCAGGCCGTAGCCTCACCACACTCCAGCAGGTGCTAATGCAAAAGGGTCAGGAAGTTTTTTGTGGGTGTGCGTTTTAAAAACTTCCCACATAATTATACTTATTCTCACAGCACTTGCTTGCGTTATTATATCTTGCTAGTTTTGTAGGTTGGAGACTTTGAGGCACAAAGAAGCCAAGTGACATGCTTCAAATCAGAGCCTAAGGAAGAGCAGTGACACATGTTCAGTACCTACTGTGTTAGGCACAGTCATATGAACTCATTTAATTCTCATCGCAACCTAGAAAGGTAGGTATCATCATCCTATTTTTATAGACGGTGACCCTGAGATTCATAGAGGTTAAGTAACTTGCCCAAGGTCACGTAGCTAGTGGGAGGCAGAGCTGGGATTAGAACAGGGCTCCAAAGCCCATGCTCTTAACTATTACAGCTTGTTGTCTTTTACTGGGGGTGGGTGGGTGAGGGTGTGCAGGTACCATTAATGACTGAACTCTGGGTCAGCTAAAATATCTTCTGTTAGAAATTTGAAACCCCCCCCAAAATGCTTACATGATGTGACAGTTACTTTCTTTAAAAGCAAACAAACAAAAAAGCAAAAAAACCCAAACCCGTTGCCGTCGAGTCGATTCTGACTTACAGTGACCCTATAGGACAGAGTAGAACTGCGCCATAGGGTTTCTAAGGAGTGGCTGGTGGATTCAAACTGCCGACCTTTTGGTTAGCAGCCGAGTTCTTAACCACTGCACCACCGGGGCTCCTCACCATTGCTATTGAGTCAATTCTACTCATGGCCACCCTATAGGACAGAGTAGAACTGCCCCATAGGGTTTCCAAGGAGTGGTTGGCAGATTTGAACTGCCAACCTTTTGGTTAGCAGCCAGTCTCTCAACCAGTACACCACCCGGGCTCCTACACTACTTTCTTTAGTACTTTATAATCATACAAAATGAGGTATGGGCTAAATATTAAAGCACCTGTATCAGTATCCTCTAAATTACTGTAGATCATGGCATACAGTGGTACTAGAGAGTGCCCTGGAGGAATCTTTGTTAACAAATTGTTTTAATTAGCTAGTGCTCCTGTAACACAAATATCACAAGTGGGTTGTTTTAAAGAACAGAACTTTATTCTCTCACAGTTCTGAAGGCTAAAAGTCCAAATCAGTGTCTCAGCTGTGTTGATTCCTTCCTTGTTCCCGGGTTTTCCTTGGTGCTTGTAGATCCTCACATGGCACCTGTGTTAGGCCAGTATGTGCTCTCATCTGTGTCTAATCTGCTCTGTTCTTTTTATAACTCAGAAGTGATTAGGTTTAAGCCACACCCTTCACTGATATGGATTCATTAGCATAACAAAGAAACCCCTGTTTCCAAACAGGATTAAATGCACAAGGGTTAAGATTCCAACACATATTTTTGAGGGACACAATTCAATTCATAATACAAATTCATTGCCTACACTGGACTTCTAAATATTTATCATTCTGAATTTAAGTATAATTTAGCATTGGGATGAAATCCAAGGCCAAGGCTAAAACCCAAAACCTATTGCCATCGAGTTGAATCGGATTCATATTTCACAACAGGTCAGTGCGGTGTCGGGCAAGTCCATTCAGGAGTCCTGGGTATTTAAAAAAGGTGCTGACACAGCAGTGGACAGACACCATAAGGTAGATAGGTAAAAGACGGAGTCCTGTGTTGGAGGAAGAGGGATCCCTCCTCTTTCCAAAGTGAGGCCCTCTGCTTACGTTCTCAGACTCATTCATTCTAACTTCTTCCAGCTTTTGCCTCATAGTTACTCCCAGTACTCCCTCCCCATGCTGCCCTGCTTCTTCAGTTTGGCCATCGCCACTGAGTTCCATACTGTCTTTAAACGTATCAAGGCAGTTATAACTAACACTTACTGAGCTTTTGCCAGGTACCGGACGCTGTGCTAAGAGCTTTACAAACATGAACTCTGTTTAATCCTCTGCTAAGTACTTTAATCTTTATTGAGGAATAAGTCACATAAAATATAATTAACCAATTTTAAGTGGACACTGTGATGATTTGTTTCTCCATTCCCCTCTCTCCCCATCCCCTGGTAACCACCAGTCTTTTTTCTTTCGTCTCAGTGGATTTAGCTATAAACTAAAAAAAAACTAAACCTGTTGCCGTCGAGTGGATTCCGACTTAAAATAGTGACCCTGTAGGAGAGAGTAGAACTGCCCCCATAGGATTTCCAAGGAGCGGCTGGTGGATTCAAACTGCAGACCTTTTGGTTAGCAGACGAGCTCTTAACCACTGCACCACCAGGGCTCCATGTATACACACGTTTAAAATATATGTGTATGCTATGTATGTGTGTGTGATAAGGCTTGTGAGTATATTTACTGTTTCCTGTGTGTTCTTAGAAAGGTGCGGTTTTCAGTTTTTGGGGTTCGGTAATATTCAAGCACCTACAGCACTGCATCTGTTTGTTGAAACATCTCAACTGGTATTCCCTCAATTTCTGGGGCCTTGTTTTTCACCAATGCCTTCAGTGCAGCTTAGACTTCTTCCTTCAGTACTATCAGTTTTTGATCATACGCTACCTCTTGAAATGTTTGATCATCGATTAATTCTTACTGGTACAGTGACTGTGTATTCCTTCCATCTAGGAACTATATAGTATATAAAAAACCCAAACCCGTTGCCATCAAGTCCATTCCGATTCATAGTGACCCTATAGGACAGAGTAGAACTGTCCCATGGGGTTTCCAAGGAGCAGCTGGTGGATTTGAACGGCCGACCTTTTGGTTAGCAGCCGTAGCTTTTAACCACTGTGCCACCAGCGTTTTTAAATGAATGAAGGTGTTAGGAGTTGTGCCTTCATCTCCCAACTTGTGTATGTCCAATATTTTCATGCAGATGAATTTCAGTGTGTTTCTTTGGTTGGCAGGTGTTAAGAGAAGAGTCATTTTGTGGTCCCAATGCACAGCCCGAGACAGTTTCTCTCCAGGGTGGGTCTTGTCTCCAAATCAGGATTGCTTCCCTGGTGTGCCAGAAAACCACCAGGTTGGTCACAGCCCTTTTTGAGCACAGCAAGTGGGGGAAATTTCACCCACTTGGCAGCCAAGAAGTATCAGAGAGGACAAGAAAGTCAGAAGAAACCAAGCCAAGATCTTGGACCGCTAGATGCTTCCTGGCAAGAAAGGTAAGGCCCAGGTTGATGTCCTTTCCTTTTAGCAAGGCTGAATCTGTGGACCTACTGAAATTCTGTATTCCTAATGTAACTAATGTGACATTACAAGGATTCATGACGGCCCCTAAGGTTATATATATATTTAAAAAAAAAAGCCAAACCCGTTGCTGTTGAGTTGATTCCAACTCAGAGTGACCCTATATATATCCAGGGCAAACTTGAGAACATCTAAAGAATGTTGGTGAAAATGCTTTGGGATTGCAGAAAATGTTCTCCTTGCCTATAAGTGTATTTTTCGCAGAAAGGAGATATTAAATTGGGACCTTGTCCCTAAAAGATCCTGGGCAGTTACGCTGACCACCAGGGACACAGAGAGATGTTAGTTAGATTAGAAATGAATAGTCCCATAACAGCCATGCAAACACGGATATACCTCATTTTATGCAACAAATGTATTTTCTAAATCTAATTATATTTTAAAAGCATTAGGGAGGTGAGCTATTTAAAGGAATCCAGCAATGAAGCCTTTTGAAATATAATTAATTACCTCCTGATAAATCTGGGTTTTTCTTATATTAGGTTTTCCCATCTGTTCTCCTTTGTTAAGTAGACAGCACCAAAACGTGCTCTTCTCCCAGACACTTATCTCCCTAGGGGCATGAGAGTTAGTTCTTCTGAATGATAAGAAGAATGCCAGAGAAAATGGTGACAGAAGTACTTGCATACAGCAGGTGCTCAGTATATATGTATATAATCAATGAAGTACCTGAATTATTTTATTCAAGACTGGCTGATGCTGTGACGCCACTCTGGAGGCTGAGCTATGAAGAACAGCTCAAGGTAGGTGCCCAGCTTAAGTCTTCACCACCCTACTCTAGCAGGGGAATGGTGCTGGACTAATAGGAAGCTCTATCCAGATGCCTCAGCAGGTCCTAAAACTCAGCATGCTAATGACTCCCAAATTTTAACTTTTGACCAATTGTGTCTTGCATACTGTAGACCCACATACTCAAATGCCTGTTTGCTTTCTTCCTTGCTTTTTTCTAATTCTCACTGTATGTGTGTGAGTAGCAGTGCGCTTGCTGTTTTATATATAGCTGTACTTTCCAACACTGCAGCCACTAGCCGCATGTGGCTATTTAAATTTAAATACAGTCAGTTATGCTATAATGCTTGTTTTGAAAATGGGAATTTGTTCCAACGGAGTGATATATTAGGGAACAATTTGGGCATCAAGCGAATTTTGCATTTGCTTAGTGATTTCATCTGAGAGAACACCAGCTCCTTCAGTTCACCAAGGGTGTTATTAGCCACACCCATCCACATCTGGTGTCAACTTTCTGTCTGATTCAGATAACCCTCCTTTTACCACTTCAAGATAACTCACAAACTGCAACCCTTCTGACGCCCACTTCCACATGCCAGCTTCATGTCTTTGTCAGGTGAAGTGCCATGTTTACTGTAGTTTTATATATTTTGTAACCATTTAACATGTGCCAAACTGCACCACTGTTTTTATTAGGTTCCTCTCTTTTGTGTGTGTTACAGATTTCTTTATGTATATAATTTTATTTATTTTGTTGTTCTTGAGAATGTACAGAGCAAAACATACACCAATTCAACAGTTTCTACATGTACCATTTAGTAACATTTATTACGTTCAAGTTGTGTAACCATTCTCACCCTCCTTTTCTGAGTTATTCCTCCCCCATTAGTCCCCTAAGATTCCTGTCCAATCTTTCAAGTTACTGTTGTCAACTTGAGCCCATATAGATAGTTCTTAAAAGAGCATAATGCTCAAGGCAGACATTTTTTACTAGTTAAGCTAAATTATTGTTTGGTTTTAGGAAGACTTCAGGAGGTATTTTTGGTTTAAAGTTTAAAGATTATCTCATGGCAATAGTTTCAGGAGTTCATTGAACCTTTATGGCTCTAGGAAATCTGGAGTTTTTGAGAATATGAAATTCTGTTCTACATTTCCCCCCTTTTGATCAGGATTCTTCTATAGAACCTTTGATCAAAATTTTCAGTAATGCTAACCAGGCACTATCCAGTTCTTCTGGTCTCATGGCAGAGAGGGAAGTTGTTCATGGAGGCAATTAGCCACACATTCCACATCCTCCTCCTTTTCCTGACTCTCCTTTCTCCTCTGTTCCAAGGAAATAGTCCAATTGTTGTCTTTTGGCTGGCTGCTTGCAACCTTTTAAGACCCCAGACACTATGCATTGAACTAGGAGGTAGAACAGAAGCACTAAACACATTATTAGGCCAGTTAACTGGGATGTCCCATGAAATCATGACCCTAAACCTCCAAACCAAGAAACCAAATCCCGTGAGGTATTTGGTTGTACATAAGCAGCCTCAGCAGCTACTCTTTTTTTTTTGTCGTTGTTATAAATATATCTATTACATAACTTTTGCTAGTTCAACTTTTTACAGGTGTACAACTTATTGACTACAATTACAATAATCAGCTGTGTAACCCTACCCTTAATCAATGAGATATTTCCATCACCGTTAAACACCTCCCCCCCCACCCCAGTTCCCTTCCGCCCCTGGTAACCACTAATAAACTTTGTTGTCTATACATTTGCCTTTTCTTGTCTTTTTATGTAAGTGAGGTCATACAATATTTGTCCTTTTGTGATTGACTTATTTCACTCAGCATAATGTCTTCAAGCTCCATCCATACTGTAGGTGTATCAAGAGTTCATTTCTCCTTCTGGCCAAGTAGTATTCCATTGTATGTATGTGCCACATTTTGTTTATCCATTCATCTGTTGATGGGCATTTTAGGTTGTTTCCACCTTTTGGCTATTGTGAATAGTTCTGCAATGAACATTGATATAGAAGTCTCTGTTTGAGTTTCTCCTTTCAAGTCTTTTGGGTATATAACTAGGAGTGGAATTGCTGGGTCATATGGTAGTTCGGCAGTTCGAATCCACCAGCCGCTCTTTGAAACCCTATGGGAAAGTTCTGCTCTGTCCTATAGGGTCACTATGAGTCAGAATTGACTCGATGGCAGTGGGTTTGGTTTTTTTGGTTTGGATGGTAGTTCTATTTTTAATTTTTTGAGGAACTGCCATACTGTTTTCCATAACTGCTGTACCATTTTGCATTCCCATCAGCAATGGATAAGGGTTCCAATTTCCTCACATCCTCACCAGCATTTATTATTTTCTGCTTTTTTTTTTTTAATGTTAGCTATTCTAGTGGAAGTGAAGTGGTATTTCATTGTGGTTTTGATTTATATCTCTTTGATGGCTAATGATGCTGAGCATATTTTCATGTGTCTGGTGGCCATTTGAATGTCCTCTTTGGTGAAATGTCTATTCAAGTCCTTTGCTCATTTTACAATTGGGTTGTCTTTTTGTAGTTAAGTTGTAGAAAGTTTTGTATATATCTTGGTTATTAGATTGTTTTGAGGTATATGGTTTCCAAAGATATTTTCCCAGTTGGTAGCTTGTCTTTTCACTTTTTTGGTAAAGTCTTTCGATGAACATTTTAACTTTTACAAGGTCCCATTTATTTATTTTTTCTTTTACTGTTTGTGCTTTTGTTATTGTCTTTGATAATCTGTTGTTAAAAGCTAGGCCTGACAACGTTGCCCCTGCTTTTTCTTCTAAGAATTTTATGGTTTTAGTTTTCACATTTAGTCCTTAATCTTTTTGAATTTCTTTTTGTGTGTGGTATAAGGCATGGATCCTGTTTCATTTTTCTGCATGTGGAAATCCAACTTTCCCAGCACCATTTATTGAAGAGACTCTTCTTTCCCCATCGAGTGGACTTAGCACTCTTGTCAAAAAAATCAGATGTATAGGTTTATTTCTGGACTCTTAATTCTATTCCATTGGTCTATGTGTCTGTCGTTATACCAGTACTAGGCTATTTTGATTACTTTAGCTGTGTAGTATGTTTTAAAATCAGGAAGTGTGAGTCCTCCTACTTTGTTCTTCTGTTTCAACATTGCTTTAGCTCTTTGGGGTCCCTTGCCATTCTGTATAAAGTTGAGGATTGGTTTTTCTATTTCTGTTAAGAAGGCTGTTTGAATTTATATTGGGATTGTGTTGAATCTATAGATTGCTTTGAGTAGTATTGACATCTTAACAGCATTAAGTCTTCCAGTCCATGAACATGGAACATCTTTCCATTTATTTAAGTCTGCTTTAATCTCTTTCAGCAGTGTTTTATAGTTTTCATTGTATAAGTCCTTCACATTCCTGGTTAGATTTATTCCTAGGTATTTTATTCTCTTAGATGCTATTGTAAATGGATTGTTTCCCTAATTTCTCTTTCAAATTTCTCACTGCTCTGTATAGAAACCCAACCTATTTTTGTTTGTTGACCTTGTACCCTGCAACTTTGCTAAATTCCTCTATTAGCTCTGAAAGTTTTCTTGTGGACTCATTGGGATTTTCTATATATAGGATCATATCATCTGTGAATAGAAATAATTTTGCTTCCTCTTTTCCAATCTAGATACCTTTTATTTCTTTTTCTTGTTGTATTCCTCTGGCTAGGATTTCTAATACAGTATTGAATAGAAGTGGTGGGAGTGGGCACCCTTGTCTTGTTCCCGATTTTAAAGGGAAAGTAACTGATGGTTTTGAATATTGTATGTCTGTCTTAGTTATTTAGTGCTGTTACAACAGAAATACCACAAGTGGGTGAGTTTAACGAACAAATTTATTTTCTCATAGTTAGGAGCCTAGAAGTTCAAATTCAAGGCACTGGCTCTAGGGGAAAGCTTTCTTTCTTTGTTTACTTTGCAGGGAAGGTCCTTGTCTCTTTTCAGCTTCTGTTCCTCAGTTCCTTGGTGATCCCCACCTGGCATCAGTCTTCCCGCTTTGTCCTTGCTTGCTCTTGTACCTAAGCTGCTCCTTTTATATCTCAAAAGTGATTGGCGTAAGACACACCCTACACTGATGTAGCCTCATTAACATAACAAAACCTTATTCCCAGATGGGATTATATCCATATGTATTGTTGTTATGTTACGTGCCTTCTAGTCTATTTTCGACTCATAGTGACCTAGTATGACATAGTAGAAGTGCCCCATAGGGTTTTCTAGGTTGCAGTCTTTATGGAAGTATTGAACTTATTAAGGGTTTCATTTTACTTGGATCCACAATCAACACCTATGGAAGCAGCAGTCAAGAAATCAAACGGCATATTGCATTGGGCAAATCTGTTGCAAAAGACCTCTTTAAAGTGTTAAAAAGCAAAGGTGCCACTTTAAGGACTAAGGTGTGCTTGACCCAGGCCATGGTATTTTCAGTCATCTTATATGCATGTGAAAGCTGAACAGTGAATAAGGAAGACCGAAGAAGAATTGACACATTTGAGTTATGGTGTTGGCGAAGAATATTGACTATACCACGGACTGCTAGAAAGTCCAACAAAACTATCTGTCTTGTAAGAAGGACAGCCAGAATGTTCCTTAGAAGCAAGGATGGCAAGACTTTGTCTCACTTACTTTGGACGTGTTATCAGGAAGGACCAATCCTTGGAGAAGGACATCATGCTTGGTGAAGTAGAGGGTCAGTGAAAAAGGAAGACCCTCAACAAGATGGATTGACACAGTGGCTATAACAATGGGCTCAAGCACAGGAATGAATATCAGGATGGTGCAGGACTGGACAACATTTCATTCTGTTATATATGGGGTCTCCATCAGTTGGAACTGACACCATGGCACCTAACAACAACAACAATCTTTACGGGAGCAGAATGTCAGGTCTTTTCTTTTGAGGAGCTGCTGGGTGGATTTGAACTGCCACCCTTTTGGTTAGCAGCCTAGTGGTTAACTGTTGTACCACTAGGGCTCCTTATCCACATGTATAGTGGTTAGGATTTACAACACATATTTTTGGAGGATACAGTTCAATCCATAACAATGTGTAACCCTATTTTTCCCATAGTTCCTGTGATTTTTTTTTATTTGCATGAAGTTTTGCATAGTGTGGTGATTTTTAGGAATGCTCATGTCACGTTATAGCAGAGAAGACTGTATAAGTGAATTAAAATTAAATAAAATTAAGAATTCAGCTCCTTAGTCACACTAGCCACATTTCAGGTCCTCAGTAGCCACATGCAGCTAGTGGTTACCATATTAGATAGCACAGACATAGAACATTTCCTTTATCACAGAAAGTTCTACTGGACAGCACTGATACATAGCTTCACTGTTCAGTCTGAAAGGTCAGATAAAATGATGAACTTCCACAAAAGCTCACTCTTAACCTTTCCCTGATACCTTATTAGGTCTGTTCCTGTTCCATCATTCTGGATTCCTTATCTGCTGAGACCATGACCCAAGAATTTTTGGAGCATCTTTCTCTTTTCCTATTTGTTTTCCATTCTTTGAAGTGACAGCTGCAAAAGCCTTTTGTTTCATTACTTACACACACACATATTTAATTTTGGAGTCTGTTTATTTGGTCTACTTTAGAGCATTTGAAGTATTTTTTTTGTCGTCTGATTTTTTAATTGTGGTAAATATATGTGTAACAAATAATTTGCCTTTTCAACATTCTTTACATGTCCAATTCAGAGACATTAGTTATGTTTATCGTATTGTTCAACCATTACCATTATCTGTTTCCAAATTTTCTCATTTGCTTATATTTTTTTGCAGGTGAAATTTGAAGCTCAGAGGAAAATTTTACAAAGACTAGAGTCTTACCTCCAAATGCTCAATGGAGTCAACATGACAACAGCCACACCCAAATCTGAGGGACTCTCTTGCATTCTCCTTCCTATTATACCTTCTGTAAGCCCCTACCTCCCTATTCTTTACCTACTAAGCCCAAGGTTATACATCTGGAAAGTTCTAGAGCTGAGGTTTACACTCAGGTCTATCTGATGCAAAGACTACTTTTTCAACCACTACATTACTGCCTCCTTAGAAAGATTCCAGACTTTGAAAACCTTCTTAATGAAGCCCTAGAGAGTCAGAGTTTCATTTATGGCAGGAGTTGGCAAACTATGGCTCTTAAGCCAAATCTGTCCCACTGCCTTATTTTGTAAATGAAGTTTTATTGGAGCACTGCCAAGCTCACTTGTTTATATATTGTCTGTGGCTGCTTTCAGGAGTCTCTGGGTGGCGCAAAGCGTTAAGTGCTCAACTAGTAACTGAAAGGTTGGTGGTTCCAACCCACCCAGAGGTTCCTTGGAAGAAAGACCTGGTGATCTGCTTCTGAAAGGTCACAGTCATTGAAAACCTCATGGAAGGCAGTTCTACTCTGCAACACATGGGGTCACCATGAGTCAGAATCAACTGAACAGCAACTAGTTATGGCTGCTTTTGTACTACAAGGGCAGGGTTGAGTGGTTGCAGCAGGGACCATATGGCCTGCAAAGCCTAAAATATTTACTGTCTGGCCTTTTACAGAAAAGGTTTCCTGACTCCTGCTTTATGGCAAGATTACAACTCCTTTTCACTCATCGTCTCTGTAGTGTCTTGATCCTCTCAGCCATGGACTTTCACATCTGCCATACCTTCCAAGCAAGGATCGTTTGTTCTTATGCAGAGACCCGTCGCAGTTGAGTCGATTCTGACTCATAGCGACCCTACAGGACAGAGTAGAACTGCCACATAGGGTTTTCAAGGAGCGGCTGGTGGATTGAACTGCTGACCTTTTTGGTCAGCAGCCGAGCCCTTAACCACTGTGCCACCTATGGGCTCCTATGCAGAGAATATTCCTACTTTTCTTTTATTGTTGTCCTTTTTGGCTTCATTTGACTTGTTCTTCCCCCTCTGTCCTCTCCAGCCTGTCATCAGTGGTTATCGAAATAAGTCCACCTTCTCTGTGAACCGAGGCCCAGATGGCAATTCAAAGACCGTGGGATACTACGTGGGGACTTGGAGAGGTCAGTTGAAGGCCGTGACTAGTAGAAATAACAAGCCAAGGACTGAGGAAAGGGAAGAGCTCAGAGAACAGTGTCAGCGGGAGTGGTAACCCATAACCCGCTGTCGTCGAGTTGATTCCAACTCATAGCGACCCTATAGGACACAGTAGAACTGCCCCATAGAGTTTCCATAGGGTTTATGGGGCAGTTCTACTCTGTCCTGTAGGGTCGCTTTGAGTCAGAATTGACTCGATGGCAGTGGGCATAGGGTTTCAAAGGCTGTAATCTTTATGGAAGCAGACTGCCGCATCTGCAGAATGGCTGGTGGGTTCGAGCCTCTAACGTTTTGGTTAGTGACCAAGCGCTTTACCAGCGCACCACCAGAGTTCCCTAGCAGGAGTGGAGAGGAGTAGAAAAAATGGTGTTCTTAAAGGAGAAGGTTGAATTGGATGTCTCATGCAGAACATGATCACAATTGTGGATCCTTTTTGGTGGGTAGTGATTGTAACAGTGATAAAAATCAAAACCCTCGCCCTTTCTTCCTCTTAAGTCCATATGCCTGATCTATAGTGAGCACGTAGTAAATGTTAGCATTGCTGCTGCTGCTATCTCTTCATTGTTGTCGTTGTCATCATCATTTTATGCTACTTTCCATATTTGGAGCAGTCTCCTCATTCCAGTGTGACCTTTTCCATTTCGCATCCCCTATCCCTGAACACTAGAGCTTCCTGTGATAAATCTGCCTTAAAAGAATTAGTGGGGGAGGTGAGTGCTGGTGAGGGAAATTACTGTGCATATTTCTAAGACTTCATTCCAGTATCCATTCCCAGATTCCATTCCTGAACTTACTGTTTGCCCATTTTCAATAAACCCACTTGAAACACCATCATTTTATAATTAGTCACACTGTTTAATATCCATATGCCTTAAACTACAGTTCATTAGGGCAGGTGCTTGGGGTTTTATTTCCCCCTGTGTGCTGAGTTAAATGAGTACATGACGTCAGTGTTCTGTTATTCAGTAATAGAAAAACAAAGCCCATTACATCTTATTTGCCTCTTAAAATCAGAACAGAAAGCAGACGTTGTTATATTGCGCATTCGTGGCACGAGAGAAAACACTGAGGACTAGCCCCATCAAGAAGTCTATTCTTAACGGCTAGACCAGGAAACAGGTTTTCTCTGACAAATAGCTTGAATCAGGTACTTTGTTATCTTGATGTCTGCATTGAAGGAGGGAATTTGAGTTGCCAGATATTTTCTCTGAGATAATCTTTTAAGAAGAAAACCATATAAATCAAATTTCTTTTTCTTTCCATAGACAGGAACATCGTCTGTGTACACTCTCACCGTCTGAAAAATATCCCTGAGAAACACAATCAAGTGGCGCAGGTAAAAGCAACAAGGGCTGGTTGATGATGACCCAGGGCATTGCAGCCTGTAACAGCAGCGTCCCTGACATTTTAATAATAGAGCCGCTTCTAGTGCTAGAAGAGAGGAGGGCTCTGTACTGAAAGCATACCTCTTAACTTGGAGAGAACATATTGCCAGTGTTTCATTTCAGGGAGAGTGGAGGAGAGGAATGAGAGCTGTACCCATTATTGTAAATGTCAGGCATCCATGGCATTTAATAGTGGGGAAGCATTAGGAAAGAGAGGTACTGCTGAGGACAATATAGCAGTGTCAGGTGTCTGAAATATTTGGAAGGCTAGTGTTTTCACCAGAGTCCCTGGATGGCGTGAACAGTTAAGCACTCAACAACTAACCAAAAAGTTAGCAGTTTGAACCCACACAGAGGTGCTTCAGAAGACAGACCTGGTGCTCTGCTTCCAAAAGGTCACACAGCCTGGAAAACTCTATGAAGCACAGTTCTACTTTGCAACACATGGGGTCGCCTAGGTGGGAATCGACTCCCTGGCAACTGGTTTGGTTTTTTGGTTGGAGTGTTTTAGGCAGAACAGAATTGAGAAACATCATGAGAGGTATAGGAGTGATGTTAAGGTGTCTACACTGTGGGTTGGCTTCTGAGACATTTTTATATCCTTCTGTTTCATGCAGCCACTATTTATTGAGTGCTTATTATGTGTCAGGCACTGTGCTAAGTGTTGAGGATACAATGGTGACTGAAACAGACATGGTCCCTGCCCTCAAAACAAAAACAAAGCAGCAGCCTTACTACCTTATCAAACTGAGGATTGAACAGGACGGCAACTGAACAGTCTTGTTCCCTGTTAATTCTCACCAGCATCCACCCTCCTACTGTTGCAGGTTTCTAATATTTGGATGGTGCCTTCTGATAGGACACATCTTGAGCTCCAAAGTTTCCCTATTATAACACAACTCCCTTTCTAGGACCTCTCTCCAGGAATCTTCCTACATGGTCCTCATTAGCCTCTTCTCCCATTCTCTTTAGTGACTATTCTAATCTCTTACCTCACTCCTCAAGTTTGCTACCCCTACACCTTTACCCTTGCTCTTGGCAAATGACCATGCCTCATTCTTTTTTTTTTAATTTATGTTATTTGTTGTTGCTGTTGAGAATATACACAGCAGAACATACACCAGTTCAACAATTTCTCCAAGAAAAATTCAGTGACATTGGTTACATTCTTGAAGTGATGCAACAATTCTCACCCTCCATTTCTGAATTGTTCTTCGCCCATGAACATGAAATCACTGTCCCCTAAGGTTCCTATCTAATCTTTTGAGTTGCAGTTGTCAATTTGATCCCATATAGATAGTTCTTAAAAGAGCACATTGCTCAAGGACCATGCCTCATTTTTCACTGAAAAATTAAGGCCATCAGATGAAAACTTCTTAGCTGCTTCTCCTACCATCTGTAAGTTTAGTTGAAATCTTGCCTCTTATTCCCGCCTATCTCAGTGGGGAAAGAGGTGGTTTGTTCTTCTCCATACAAGGCTTTTTCTGCTCCCTGTTTGGACTCATACCTTTCTACCTTCCCAGGTTCCTTGCTCCTTCATTATAATACCCTCTTTCTGCTGTTTCCTTACCCCCTTCTCTCCCGCCTTTATTGCTTCCTTTCTTTCAGTTCATAAACATATTAAATATCTTTCATCTTTAAAAACAATTTGATTGTTCTTCTCCTGCCAACACTCCATAGAAATTGATCTTGCCAAGGTCATCAGTGACATTGATTTTGCCAAATCCAATGGAAACTTTCTGTCCCTAACTTATTCATCCTTTGTCTGCTGTTGGCACCATTTATTATTCTTATTCCCTCCTTGAAACACCATCTCCATTTGGTTTCTGTGATACTAGTCTTTCATGTTTTTCCTCCTATTTCTCTGGCCACTTCTTAGTTTTTTTATCATGGGATATTTTTATTCTCCCTTTTCCTACTATAAATGTTGGTGTCCCTTAGGACTCTGTCCTTGACCCTTTTCTTCCAGAATATATTCATGTGAGATCACACCCAATCACAGCTAACGATTTGAATGACCACCTAAAAATCGTTGTTGTTAGGTGCTGTCGAGTCAATTCCCACTCATAGCGACCCTATAGGACAGAGTAGAACTGCCTCATAGGTTTCCTAGGCTATAATCTTTATGGGAGCAGATTGCCAGGTCTTTCTTACATGGAGCTGCTAGGTGGGTTTGAACCACCAATGTTTTGATTAGCAGCTGAGCACTTAACAGTTGCACCACAAGGGCTCTTTCCCTAGAAATTAATAACCTCTAAATTTATATTTGCATTCCAGATCCCTTTTGAACTTTGGGAGGTACATTTCCTAAATGCTACTGAACATTCTCACTTAGCTGTCCTACAGAGCTCTTCAAATCAACATTGCCGTAGACCAGGTTTTCTCAACCTCTGCACTATTGACATTTTGGGTCAGATAATTCTTTGAGAGGAGGGAGTGTTCTGTGTATTGTAGGTTGTATTGTAGGCAGCATCTCTGGCTTCCACCTACTAGATGCTATTAGTTGTGACAACGAAAAATGTCTCCAGACATTGCCAGCTGTCCCTGGGGTGGGGACAAAGTCACCCTGGTTGAGAGCCACTGCCCTAAATTAAACTTATCTTCTTCCCTTTCCACATTTGATTCTCCTCCCCGCCCCCCGCATCTTAGTAAATGGTACCACCATATTCTAGAAACGTGTCATCCTAGACTCCTCCATCTTAATTCTCTCTTCCTCTTCAGCCACATCTGATCAGTCTCCAAGTCCTGTCAACTTTACTTCCTAAAAATATCTTGAATGTATCCGCTTCTCTCTATTTCCACCACCACCACTACTCTAATCCAAACTATCATCTTCTCTTGTCTAGACTACTGCAGTAGCTTCCAAACTGGTCTCACTGATTCCAGCCTCCCCCTCACCCAGTGTTTCTCCACATAGCAGCCAGAGTGATCCTTAAAATGCAGATAAGATCATGCCACTCTTTTGCTTAAAATTCTGCAGTAGTTGCCCAGTAGCTTTTAGAATAAAGTTTAAATTCCTTACCTGTGCACATAAGGACTTTCCTGATAAGGTCCCTAGCCTAAATATCTGCTATTTCCTTGCTTGCTTTCCTCTTTTCATTCATATCAAGCTACTAAGAGTTACTCTGCCATGCTCTCGCATGCCTGCCTGAGGCTGTCCCCTCTGTCTAGAATGCCTTCACTTCACTTCTTTGCCCGGCTTGTACTCATTCTCTAGGATTCAGTAAAAGCATCGGATCCTCTAGGAAACCTTATCTGACTCCTCAGTCTGATTAGGGATTCCCCTCTCGATGCGTATCTCCTGTTGTAGCACTTGTTGCACTGTATTGTGTTGCTGTTTGTTGGTGGTGTTTCCTACACTGGACTGTGCAGGTAGTGTCTGTGTATTATTTATTTCACTTTGTACCCGTGCACATAGTGGGTACTCATCAAATGTTTGGTTAATGAATATCCCTTGGTGGTGCAAACGGTTAACACAAAAGGTTGGCAGTTCAAACCCACTCAAAGGCACTTCAGAAGAAAAGTCTGGCAGTCTACTTCGGAAAGATCACAGCCATTGAAAACCCCGACCTTATGGAGTACAATTCTGCTCTGACACATTTGGGGTCACCATGAGTCAAGGTCGACTCAGTGACAACTGGTGGTTGGTGTACCATTGTTTGCCCAAGTTTCTAGCCCTTCCAGCATCTGTTGGACAAATTTCTACCCTTTACGTCTATCCAAATGAATTCCTCCTCCCTGCAAAATTTGTGCTGGACCTAAAATCTAATCCAGTACGTACTCAAATACAGGCCAGATGCCACTTGTAATAATAATAGTACCTTACATTTATATGACAGTGAGCTGTTCTCAAGGAGCCTTGGTGGTACAGTGGTTAACCGAAAGATTGGTGGTTCAAACCCACCAGCTGCTCCATGGGAGAAAAATGTGGCAGTCTGCTTCTTTAAAGATTACAGCCTTGGAAACCCTATGGGACAGTTCTACTCTGTCCTGTAGGGTCACTATGAGTCAGAATTGACTTGACAGCAACGGGGCTATTCTGTTTTTTTATGCTTCATGTTCCTTTCCTGTTGTTGGTACTGACCTTCCATTCCATTAAAAAAAACAAACCAAACCCATTGCTCTCGAGTTGATTCCGACTCATAGCCATCCTGTAGACCCTATAGGACAGAGTAGAACTGCCCCATGGGTTTCGAAGGAGCGGCTGGTGGATTTGAACTGCCAATCTGTTGGCTAGCAGCCAAGCTCTTAACCACTGCGCCACCAGGGCTCCTGCATTCCATTAAGAGGTAGGATAACCCTAGTCTATCCTTGTTCGAGGTTTAAACATCTGCTTTTGAGGCTTGGATCAAAATGTGGGAATTTCATGGGAGCTGTTCAGCCAGAGCACCAAGACCCAAGAAACACTGCTTTAAAAAAATTTATTTTTATCAAAGAAATACAAGTACATAGTTTTAGAAGTCAAATAATACTAAAAGGTTAGTAAGGAAAAATGATAGTCCTTTGCTTCACCTCTCTTTGTTCTTGAGTCTTGCTCCCCAGAAACAGCAGCAATTGTTTTAGCAATTTCTTCTAGTGTTCCGTATTTCTAGATAATACATTATTCTGCTGTATCTCGACTTACCAAATTAACATATTTTTCTTGACTTCCAGTTATAGTATATGAGAATTGATCTCTCTTCTTTTCTCTCCCCTCCCAAACTACTCCTCTCAATATCTTTATAACACAAATTTGGTTAAATTAATATTTAGTGTTTATAATATTTTGACTTTATAAATATTCACTGCTGAGCACAGTAGATGTATTAAGATTTTGTTTCCTTTATTGTACAAATATTTTCTTTCATTTTTTATTATGGAAAATTCTAAACATACAAAAGTAGAGAGAATGGTATAATGAACCCCACGTACCCATTACCCAGATTCAACAGCTATCAACACATGGCCAATGTTGTAGTATCTGTACTTACACCCACTTTCCACCCAGCCCCTTTGGATTATTTTTTTTTTTTCTTTT
>NW_004443987.1:856454-879938 GCF_000243295.1 Trichechus manatus latirostris
TGTTCTAGGGTTTCAGGATTGTTGATTCTCTGTTTGGCTTAGTTTTTCGGATCTTTGTTGTGGAGGGACGGCATGGTGCTTCTGCCTAGACCGCCATCTTGCCGGACCATCCCCTTTGGATTATTTTGAGGCAAGTTCATCGTATTATATGAAATGTAGAAACTTCAGTGTGAGTTCCAAAAGAAAGTATTATTTTTAACATAATCTCATATCATTATTACACCTAAAAATAGACAGTTATCCCACAGTATCATCAAATATTCAGTAAATGTTCAGCTTTGACCCCGATTTTTATCTAATAATGTTTTAATTTTTGTAATAAAAAAAATCAAATCCATTGTTGTTGAGTTGATTCCGACTCATAGCGACCCTATAGGACAGAGTAGAACTGCCCCATAGAGTTTCCAAGGAGTGCCTAGTGGATTCAAACTGCTGACCTTTTGGTTAGCAGACGTAGCTCTTAACCACCATGCCACCAGGGTTTCCAGTTTTTGTAATAGGTTTGTTCAAATCAGGATTCAAACAAGGTTCACATGTTGCATTTGATTAATATGTCTCTTCATTCTCTTTTAATTTGTAGGTACCCCTCCCTTTTAATTGTTTTGTTCTTACACTTTATTTTTTGGACCAACTGGTTTGTTTTCCTGTGGAGAGTCTCACATTCTGGATTTTGCTGATTGCATTCCCATGATGTCGTTTAGAGTTATCAGTAACCAATGATGTCATTTAGTGTTGTCAATAATCAAGAAACTATTTCCTTGTAGAACTTACATTTTAGTGGGGGGAGACAGACTTAAAGAAAACAATAAACATAATAAGTAAACTATATGATATGTTAGAAGGTGATAAGTGCCATGGAAAAAATATAGCAAGATAAGAAGGATAAGAAATTCTGGGGGTTGGGAGGAATGTGAGTTGTAATTTTAAATAGCTAGTCAAGATAGGCCACATCAAGAAAGTGATATTTGAATAGAGCAGTGGTTCTCAACGGGGGGGGGGGCAGTTTTTCCCCATAGGGTACACTTGGCAATGTGTGGAGACGTTTTGGGTTGTCACTACAGGTGGAGGGTGCTACTGGCATGTAGTGGGTAGAAGCCAGGAATGCTGTTAAATATCCCATAGTGCACAGGACAGTCCCCCACAACAAGGAATTATTTGGCTCAAGATGTCAATAGTACCAAGGTTGAGAAACCCTGGAATAAAGACTTAAAGGAGGTGTGAATGTTACACTCCAGACAGAGAGAACAGCCTTTGCAGAGGCCCTAAGATGAGTATGGCTGGCTTTTTGGAGGAACTGCAAGTAGACCCAAATGAACGAGAGGAAGAGTAGTAGGAGATGAGGTAAGATAGTTAATGGGGGCCAGATCATGTAGTGCCTTGGGGGTCATTGTAGGGACTTTGGCTTTTATTCTGAGTGAAATGGGGAACCACTGAAGGTTTTGATCAGGGGAAGTCATGATAAGATTCAGGTTTTAGCAGGATCACTCTGGCTATTGTGTCAAGGATGGATTATTGGGGGGCAAGGTAGAAGCAGGGAGAATACTTAGGAGGCTGTTGCAATCGTCCCGGTGAGAGATGATATAGACTCTGCCTGTGGAGGTGGATACAGCTTGAAGATAGAACAACAGGATTTCCTGATGAATTGAGTGTGAAGGGTGAGAGACAGAGGAGTAAAAAATGGCTTCAGGTGTTTGAATGGGGCGAGTGGAAGAATTACCATCAACTGAGATGGGAAGACTGCAGTAGAGCAGACTTTGAGGGGATGATTACTAGTTCAGTTTTAGCCATGTTGCATTTGAGATGCCTGTTAGGCATCTAAGTAGATATGTCAAGTAGACAATTGGATATATTAGTCTGGGGTTCCAGAGATAGAGATTTGAGACTTGTCAAGATAGAAATGGCTTTTACAGCCGTTGGACTGGAAGAGATTGATCACTAAGGGAGTGAGAGTAAATAGAAAAGAGAAGAGGAACATGGACTGAGCCCTGGGGCCTCTCCCATTTTAAGAGGTCTGGGAGAAGAGGAGGAGCCAGCAAAGGAGACTGAGAAGGAGCAGCCAGTGAGGTGGAAGGAGGCCAGGAGAGGGTGGTGTCTTGGAAGTCAAGTGAAGACAGTGAACCAGGGAGGAGGCATTCATCAGCTGTGCCAGATGCTGCTGATGGGTCAAGTAAGGCGAGGACTGAGACTTGACCATCGGCCTTTGGAACAAGGAGGTTGTTGGTATCCCTAATATGAGCAGTTTCAGTGGACCTGAGTAGAGTGGGCAAATGGGAGGAGAGGAATGGGAGACAGTGAATATATATACAATTCTTTTGAAGAGTCTTGCTACAAAGGGGAGCAGACAAATGAGGCAGTAGTTGGTGGGGAGAGTGAGGTCAAGAGAAGGTTGTTATCCTTTATTTTAAAGATGAGAGAATAAGAGCATGCTTGTATGTTGATGGGAATGATCCAGTAGTGAGGGAGGAAAGTAATGGTGCAGGAGAGAGAGAAGGGAGAATTGTTGGAGCAATGAGCATAAGTAAGCATAAACCATTTACTGTCCTGAATTGTATATGTAGAAACGGTTGAATTGGTGTATGTTTTACTGTGTATATTCTCAACAACAAAACAAACAAACAACCCATTTGCTGTTGAGTTGACTCTGACTCATGGTGATCCCATGTGTGTCATAGTAGAACTGTGCTTCATAGGCTTTTCAATGGCTTATTTTTTGGAAGTAGATTGCCGGACCTTTCTTCCGAGGCACTTCTGGGTGAACTTGAACTGCCAACCTTTTGATTAGCAGCTGAGCGTGTTAACCGTTTGCACCACCCAGGGACTTCTAAGTAAGCTTAGACATTTTATATTTCTTTATTTCATTTCAGTAGGAGTTTTAGGAGGACTATTTTGCCATTATTACCACAAGGCCCCTTCAGTCTTAATACTTAGGCATTCCCATATAAGAATAGGCATTTTAGTCTCCATTTTATAAATGAAGAAACCAAGGCCCTAGGTCGTAGAGAACCTGTATTTCACATCTACTGATCCATTATCTTCCAGGTCAGGCTCAATTTTTCAATTCCCATTCTTTCAGGACCTCTGTGATATTTGAATCTTGCTTCCAAAAAGCATTCCTTTCCAACCAGCTAAAAAAAAGTTGCTCCAGTCTTTCTTTGAATCACCAACTTCAAGATTCGAAAAATGCGTTCAGTATAGTTAAGCATATTGTATACTGCATTTATATGAAATTATATAGCAAAAGTGATCAAATGCAGCCTAAATTGATTTTACACTCTCAGGCAGCACTAGTTTTTGGTATAACTCCCCGTTCCCTGCATAATCTTGGGCTTGTTTGAAAATACAGTGAACCCAGACGCATGCATTATGAAAACAAAAGGACCTAGTAAATCAGGCAATGTGTCTTTGTTGTAATAGCAATTGGCTTTTGTTTGAGAAATTTGCCTTTGAGGATTTTTGATATGCCATCAACTAAATCAGGATTGCATTCGACTTGTATTCACAGGTGGATCAGACTACGTGATAGTGTAGTTGGTTATATGTAGTGGTTATATGAAGAAATATAGAAATAATAGACTTATATTTGGAAGTTATAAGAATAGAATCATAGCAGTCTAGTACATTAGGAATTGCTGCCAGAAGGAATTAATAGAAATGGAAGATCGTTGCATTCTGAAATGGGTTTATGGCGTGGGATGCTGCATATAAGGAGCCCTGGTGGCGCAGTGGTTAAGTGCTTGGCTGCTAACCAAAAGGTCGATGGTTTGAACCCACCAGCCGCTCCACAGGAAGAAGATGTGGCAGTCTGTTTCCATAAAGATTACAGCCTTGGAAACCCTAGGGGGCAGTTCTTCTCTGTCCTATAGGGTCACTATGAGTTGGAATCAACTCAACGGCAATGGTTTTTTTTTTTTTTTTTTTTTTGGTTTATACTATATGTAGAATAAACTGAGATTCTGTATAGGAATATATTTCTTGTTCAGTCATTCATACCTTCTTTTAACAGTATTTATTGAGTACCTATTATGTGTCAGACTGTAAGTTTTCATGGAGTTTCCAGTTTGGAATACAATGGATAGTATCCCTCTGGAAGGTTGCAGGCAGGGATTATATGTTTCTTATATCCCTCAGCATGAATAATCAGCTGTGGAACTTGTTAATTTTGCCTTTGTAATAATACTGTTCTCTTCCTAGTACTATGAAATATTCCTTCGACAGTCCCGAGCGGAGCCCTGCCTTCTATTTCATGAAGGTGGGTACTGGCGTGAGCTCACAGTCCGCACCAATAGCCAAGGGCACACGATGGCCATCATCACTTTCCATCCCCAGGAATTAAGTCAGGTGAGACTCACAGGATCATAAGGGGCAGTTTCTGAAGCAACCTTTATTATTACTATGCTGCGACTGGTTTTTGGAGGTTTCAGGGCAGATAACAGAAACTATACCTCCGTGGAATATTAACGCAGGTCAGAGAGAGGGGTTGGAGATGAGGAAGACGAGATCGCTCTTTAAGCATGTTGCTGGTGTAGTCAAACCCTAGAGACTGTGGCTAGGTTACCAAGTTAATTATCACATGATGACTATGACTCTTAACTATTTTCATAAGAACTTTGCCATGGAGATTAGTAGGTGCTCCACTGGATCCAAAAACCAATTCAATAGAGATTAGAATGTAGTCAGAATTTCATGACCCAAATAACATGTTACATTTGTAATACATTTAGAGCTTTCAAACATTAACACAGTAAAACATTCCTGTACTTATTTGATCATCTCAACCAACTTGGGTTGCCATCAACTAAATCAGGATTGCATTTGATTTGTATTCACAGGTGGATCTGACTACATGATAGTGTAGTTGGTTATATGTAGTGATTATATGAAGAAGTATAGAAATAATAGACTTATATTTGGAAGTTGTAAGTAAGAATAGAATCATAGCAGCCTAGTAGTACATTAGGAGAGGTATTGTCAACCCTCATTTTATAGATGGGGAAATGGAGGCACAGAAGTACCCAAGATTAAAGAGCCGGTAAATAGCAGAGCTAGTACCTGAACCCAGGTCCTTTGGTATTTTTAAGTATAGCTCCAACATGGTTTATTGTGATACATCCTTCTGTCAAGCTAATGGTTAGACTCTCTGGAGTGATGTAGGCATTTTAAAATGTTCTGAACTCAAAGAAAGAGTTTAGTTACTATACCCATTCTCTTCTGTGCCCCCTTATTTCCTTTCTCCCAGGACATGCACTTTCTGAGGTGGTGTTTTGTGGGTGGTTGGGATGTTTGAAGTGGAGAAGTATGAAGGGAACCAAAAGGTTATTGCTTTTTTGCGATGGCACAAAAAGCTTAGTTTAGCTCCTCGTTTGCATTGTAATCCATCTCTCTCTCTTTTTTAATTGTGCCTTAGGTGAATGTTCACAGCACAAGTTAATGTCTCATACAAAAATTTATACACATTGTTTTGTGACAGTAGTTGCAGTCCCCACAATGTGACAACACACGCACCCTTTCCACCCCGGGTTCCCTGTGTCTATTCAACCAGTTCCTGTCCTTCCCTGCCTTCTCATCCTGCCTCTGGATAGGAGCCGCCCATTTGGTTTTTGTGCATCTGATTGAACTAAGAAGCACACTCCTCACGTCACACTTTCTTTAGAGACTTCTTAAATAGGCTCAAGCCAGAGAAAGTGCCACGGATATTGTATAGGATTTGTCAAGAGCAGATAAGCAAAGCAGTGCTTCCATTGAGATGTGGAAATAGCTTCTTTTTTTTTTTTTTTTTTTGTCCTATAGAACATTGCTTTATGTTAAGTGTTATTTATAATAGGATTTGAGAAGTGTGCCCTCTGGTCTGACTCCTGCAGGGCTGACCACTGTAGGGTTTGGAGAGAGAATTTGTCAGAGATGAGTCTTTGCTTGACTGCTGATTTCATGGTCTGGACAGGAGGAGCTCTGTGTCCAGAAGGAGACTGTAAAGGAGTTTTTCACCAAAGGGCCAGGAGCAGTCTGTGACTTGACATCACTTTACTTCCAGGAAAGGTAAACCTGGGACAGCCAAACAGCAAGTAGGAGGCTGAGGGTTGTCATACTCTGGGTTTGTAGATTACTAATGCAGAGCTGCTGATAGCTGAGGATCTGGGCTAAGTGATCCTGGCCCTCATACACCAGCCAGGTCTGGTAAGCCAGAGCAGAATGTATACGAGAGAGTGTCTGCATGTACCTCCATCCCTAAGAGGGGAGCTCCTGCAGAGCTTTCTGGGCCATAGCAAGGAGGCTTTGTCTCCTAGCTGGAACCTTCCCCTCTAACCAGCCACTAGAGGCACCAGTGAGCTGCTCTGCCCCCAAGATACATTTTTCTTTTCTTTTTTTTCCAGCACCATGACCCATTGCAGCCATCAGCAATCCCCCTACCAGCTCCTATTTGGGGAACCCCACATCTTTGAAGATCTCCTGGACTTGAAGATCCGCATCTCTCCAGATGCCTTTTTCCAGGTTAACACTGCTGGTGCAGAGATGCTGTATCGGACCGTGGGGGAGCTGAGTGGAGTGAACTCCAACACCATCCTCCTTGACATCTGCTGTGGAACTGGCAAGTGGCAGCCCACAGCCAAATCTATATGTTGCTTAGCTCACAAACACTGCCCGCCTAGTACACAGGGCCCTTGTAGCTTAGTGGGGGAGGGAGTGATGGTAATCCAGGCATAACCTCATTGGATTATGCCTAAGATATCCTGCTCTTATTCTCTCTTCTCCAGGTGTGATCGGCCTCTCTTTGGCTCGGCATACCTCCAAGGTTCTCGGGATTGAGTTGCTGGAGCAGGCAGTAGAGGATGCCAGGTGGACTGCAGCCTTCAATGGTACACTGCTCACAGTCTGGGGGAGAAATTGAGATGCACTTGTTTCCTTGCTATAGAAAGGGTTGTGTGGGAAAGGGTATCTATTGTATCCCCTGTCTGTGGTGAGGAAGGGAGGGGATTCTTGAGTGGTCAGAGTTGGATCCTGATGGTTTTCTGGAAAAGGTCCTAATGATTTTTTTTCTCTTCTTCTTCTTTTTTTTTTTTTAATAAATATTTTATTGTGTTTAAGGTAAAAGTTTACACAGCAAATTAGGTTCCCACTTAACAATTGCTACACAAATTAGTGATATTGGTTACATTTTTCACAATGTGTCATCATTTTCATTCATTCTGTTCTGGTTGTACCATTTCCAGTACTCTAGTTTCCCTGACCCTTTACTTCTCATCTTCGCTTTAGAGTAATTTTTGACCATCTGGTCTCCTATTGATGATTTTTTTTTTTAAAGGAGCTCATTACTCACAAATGATATTCTTTATTTTATGAGCCAATCTGTTATTTAGCTAAAAGGTGACCTCAAGGGATAATTTTTGCCTAATGACTTTCTCTAGTCTTTTTTTTTAATCAAGAAAAAGAGAGAGAAGGAACAAGCCTAGCTAATAGGAAGAGAAGTTGGTAAAACTTTGAACAATATAGAAGAACCTTCTTGACATTAGACTCATGAAGCATCATAGCATGCTACAATAGGTTTCGAGCTATTTTTAGCAGCAGAATCTTGTCTTCAAGCAAAATCTTATGCCAGACTACGATGTAGAAAACAGATCCTCTTGTCCCTTCTACTCCACCTCCAGACAGCTCCTGAGGCACTGTGTGAAAACCTCTGATAGAGCAGAAAGAGCAATTGAGTAAAAGTCAAGGTTCTGTTCTTGACATAGCTACTTATGTGCCTTGTGAGTCTTTAAGTTGTAAAATAATACTGTCTAGTCTCTCAAGTGCAAAGGCTTACTGAGACATTCCAAGGAAAAATACTTTGGGAAAAATGAAGCAAGTCCTAAAGCATTTCATTTATTGTTGTTGTTCAGAATTATGCTCAATCCAAAGGGAAAATGGCAGAGCCCTAGTTCCTGTACATTTGTATACAGCTGAAGATTTTCCCCCACTGCTGAGCTTGAGTTATGTCATGTGGGCCTCTCTCCTGCAGGCATCACCAACTGTGAATTCTATGCTGGCCGAGCAGAGAAGATTTTGCCACAGTTACTGAAGTCAAAGAATGATGGGCAGTTAATTGTTGCTGTGGTGAACCCAGCCCGGGCTGGACTTCGTAAGGATAAATAGCTTCTCTACTGGAGAGCTAGTTGGGTGCTCCCCATGATGTCTGCCAGCTTTTGGTCTGCATTTTCACACCATGCTAAGGGTGTTCCCAGTGGGCTGGCCCTAAATCTTCTTCTCTTCTACTCGTAACCAACCCTAAGTGCTGGTCATTTGGGAGTTTATCATGACCAGGAGGACCATGATAGTTTTATTATATTAATATCAAGATGTTTCCTCCTTCAGATTACCAGGTGGTTAGAGCCATTCGAAACTGCAGGGCCATCCGCAGACTAGTATTTGTTTCCTGCAAGCCCCATGGTGAAGCTACAAGGAACTTCATTGAGTGAGTCTTGATTTCTTTTTTAATTTACTTATTTTTTTCTGGTTACCAAAGTAATCCATACCCACCGTACAAAATTTGGAAAATGCAGAAAATAGTAAATAAAAGAAAAAAATTATGTATTATACCGCCATTAAGAGTCAGTTACAGAGCCAGGATCAGGGTGAGACAAGTAAGGCACTCACTTTGGGTGCAAAATTTAAGAGGGTGCCAAAAGTCTCAGTAACCAAAATAAAATTTTAATGCAGTATTTCCAGAAAATCAAAATTGATCCCCCAAAAATCCATGATAAAATATTAAATTTTTCAATAAAGACAGGCTCTACTCCTGTACTTGCTAAACCTTGTCTCACTCACCTCACCCTAATCCCTGACCTGGTTCCAATAAAACTTTATTTACAAAAACAAGTAGCCGGCCCATGGGCTATAGTTTGCCAATATGATTTTCTAAAATATTGAATCAGGTATTATTTGTCTTGACTACTGAGCTTTTCTTCTGCCTCTTGCTTCACTCTAGTTCAGGCCTTGGTCAATGATTTTGATTTTTGAAATGTTTTCTTTTTGTAATTTCTCTCTCATTAACAAAAAATACAATTTCTTTAAAACATTCAAACAACACAGGCAGGTATAAAGTGCAGATGACATATTTGGATAAAACAAGTGAGAATTAAAAATGAATGAAATGAGCTAGAAAAAGAACAATAACCTAAGGAAAGTTGAAGGAAGAAATCCATAGTGATAAAAAATAATCCAGAAATTAATGTATTACTAAACAAAAAAACCTGTAGACTTGACAAATAAACAAGTACATGTTTTTGGAAGAAGGAAATAAAATAGATAAGTAAACCTAATTGAGAATAAAAAGGGGCAACCCCCCCCAAAAAAAAACAACCACACATTGTCTTAAATAAGCAAAACAGCATAACTACAGATATAAAGGAATTTTTAAAAATTACAGTGAAACCTATGAGAGCTGGAACTTGACGGGACTGCCTTGTTTTTCTGGGTCTTGCAAGTTTTCCACCTTTGACAGGGTGTAGTCTTACCGGTTTTCTATCACTTGTTTTAGTGGAAAATATTTGAATTTTCCTTCTCTGACAAGTTTCCACCTTTCACAGGTTCTGACTTTTGCAGGTTTTGTTGTATAAGAAAGTACTTTTTATAACTCCAAATATATTTGAAAACCTAGATGAAATGTGATTTTCTAGGAAAATGCAAATGGCTAATATTAACTCCAGAAGATAAGTAAACCTAAACAGACCAGTAACCATGGAAAAAATTGAGAAAACTGTGAAAGCATCAGGCCCAGATGTTTTTACAGTCTTATTTCCTTGGCTATTCTTGCACATTTACTCTTCCAGCTGTAAATTTTACTTGTTTTCCCTGCTAATGGACATTTAGGATATTTCATCTTTTCTTGTTACAATGTAGTAATAAATATCTTTATATATATTCATTTCACATGTGTGTGAGTATATTTGTAGGATAAAGCCTCAGAAATGGAATTATTGGATCAACGGGTATAGATGCATTTGTGATTTTACTCTGTATCGCCAAATTTCCCTCCATAAGGATGGTACCAATTTACACTCTCACCAGTAATTTTTCAGAATTCGTGATTCTTTGTTGTATTGCCAGCAGAGTGTTTTATCAAATTTTTGAACTTATGCCAATCTGAGATGTAAAAAATGGTATCTCACGGTAGTTTTAATTTGCATTTCTATTATTGTGGGAGAGATTGAGCATCCCTTCATGGCTTATTTATAATATTCCTTTTCATATCCTCTGCTCATTTTCCTGTTGGGTTGTTGGTTTTTTTCTTATCAGTTTCTAGGAGAAAAGTCTTTGTGGTATGAATTGTAAATTTTTTCCTGTTTGTATTTTGTCTCCTGTCTTTGCTTATGGTGCTTTTTATCATGCAAAAGTTGCTGATATTTTTAAACATTTCTATTGAGATATAATTCATATACCATATGACTCACCTTTTTAAAGTATACAGTTCAGTGGTTTTTAGTATATTCAGAGGGTTGTGTATTTATCACTACAGTTAATTTTAGAACATTTTCATTAGCCCAAGGATACACCCAACACCCATTAGTCATCACCCCCCAAGCCCCACCCCAGTCCTAAGCAACCACTAATCTACTTTCTATCTCTATGGGTTGCTTGTTCTGGACATTTCATATAAAAGGACTCATACAATGTGTGGTCCTTTGTGACTGGCTTCTTTCACTTACAATGTTTTCAAGGCTTATCCATGTGGTAGCATATATCAGTACTTCATTCCTTTTTATGACCAAATAGTATTTATTGTATGGATATGCCACATTTTGTTCATCTTTTCATCAACTTACGGACATTTGGACTCTATGTTTAACATTTTGAGGAACTGCTAAACTGTTTTCCAAAGTGGCTACACTGTTTTACAGTCCAAACAGTAATGTATGAGGATTCCAGTTTCTCCACATCCTTGCCAAAACTTTTATTGTCTAACTTTTTTTTTGCTGTATCTTTTTTTTTATTCTTTTTTTATTGTGCTTTAGATGAATACAGAGCAAATTAGTTTCTCATTAAACAATTAATACACATATTGTTTTGTGTCGGGATACTTTTGGTTTAAGGTTTAAGATTTAAAGATTATCTCAGGGCAGTAGTTTCAGGGGTTCATCCAGCCTGAACAGCTCCAGAAAGTCTGGATCCTATGAGAATTTGAGATTCTGTTCTACATTTTTCCCCTTTTGGTCAGGATTATGCTATAGAATCTTTAAAAAAAATTTTTATTATTGTACTTTAGATGAAGGTTTACAGAACAAGCTAGCTTCTCATTAAGCAATTAGTACACATATTGTTTTGTGACATCGGTTACCAACATGATATGTAAACACTCTCCCTTCTCAAGCTTGGGTTTCCTATTACCACTTTCCTGTCCCCTCCTACCTTTTATTCCTTGCCTCTGGGCTGGTGTGCCCCTTTAGTCTTGTTTTGGTTTATGGGCCTGTCTGATCTTTGGCTGAAGGGTGAACCTCAGGAGTGACTTCATTATTGAGCTAAAAGGATGTCCAGGGGCTATACTTTTGGGGTTTCTCCAGTCTCTGTATCTTTTTTGTGAGTTAGAATTTTGTTCTGTATTTTTCTCCAGCTCTGTCTGGGACCCTCTACTGTGGTCCATGTCAGAGCAGTCAGTGGTGGTAGCGGGGCACCATCTAGTTGTGCTGGACTCAGTGTGTTGGAGGCTGTGGGAGTTGTGGTCCATTAGTCCTTTGGACTAATCTTTCCCTTGTGTCTTTGGTTTTCTTCTTTCTCCCTTGCTCCTGACAGGGTGAGACCAGTGGAGTAGCTTAGATGGTAGCTCACAAGCTTTTAAGACCCCAGATGCTGCTCACCAAAGTAAAATGTAGAACATTTTCTTTATAAACTGTGTTATGCCAATTGAACTAGATGTTCCCTGGAGTATATTGTCTACCTTTTTAATTATAGCCATCCTAGTGGGTGTGAAGTGGTATCTCATTGTGGTTTTGATTTACATTTCCCTAATGTTTAATGATGTTGAGCTTTTTATGTGCTTATTGGCCATTTGTGTATCTGTCTTGGAGAGGTGTCTACTCAAGTCCTTTTCCCATTTTTAATCAGGTTATTTGTCTTTTTATTATAGAATTATTAATAGTTCTTATATATTCTGAATATCAGTCCCTTACCAGAATCATGATTTGCAGATATCTTTTTCCCATTCTGTGGATTGTCTTCACTTTCTTGATAATGTCCTTTGTTGCACAAAGTTTTTAATTTCAATGATGTCCACTCCATCTAATTTTTCTTTTGCTGCCTGTGGTTTTGGTTCTGAGGTATGTTTTTAAGTAGAAATAGCAAGGTTCAGAATTGTGTGTATAATAGTAAGCTATCTTTGTAAAAAATAAGAACATGAAAAATATATATTTGTATTTGCTTGTAGATGCATAAAGAAACTAGTAAGTTACTGTCTTAGTTATTTAGTACTGTTACAACAGAAATACCACAAGTGGATGGCTTTAACAAACAGAAATTTATTTTATCACAGTTTAGGAGGCTAGAAGTATGAATTTATGGCACCGGCTCAAGGGGAAGGCTTTCTCTCTCTGTTGGCTCTAGGGGGAGGGAGGAGAGGTCTTTGTCTCCTTTCAACATATGTGGGCCTGGTGTTCCTTGGAGATCTACGTGTGTCTTGTCATCACTCTTCTCCTGGGTCTAGGAGGTTCTCAGCGTGGGGATCCTGGGTCCAAAGGAAGTGCTTCACTCCCGGCTCTTCTTTCTTGGTAGTAGTCAGGTCCCTCTCTCTGCTTTTTCTCTCTCTTTTTATCTCTTGAAAGATAAAAGGTGTTGTAGGCCACACTCCAGGGAAACTACCCTTACATCAGATCAGGGCTATGGTCTGAGTAAGGGCGTTGCATCCCACCCTAATCCTGTCTCATTAACATAACAAACATAATCTAATTCTCTTTAACATGACCTAATCCTGCCTCATTAACATAACAGACAGTTTACTCCCAAATGGGACCATAACCACAGGCATACAGGTTAGGATTTACAACACATAGGACAATTACATCGGATCACAAAATGGAGGACAACCGCACAATACTGGGAATCATGGCCTAGCCAAGTTGGCACATACTTTGGGGAGACAATTCAATCCATGACATTCTACCCTTTGGCCCCCCAAAATTCATGTCTTTGCTACATGTAAAACACTTTAACTCCATCATATCATCCCAAAGGTCTTAAATCAACTCCAAGTCCACATTCATGCTAGGACAAATTCCTCTTCATCTGTGAACGTGTGAAATCTAGACTATAAGTTATCTGTTTCCAAAGTACAATGCTGGAACAGGCACAAGGTAGACATTTCCATTACAAATAGGAGAAATTGGAGGGAAAGAAGGGATAATGGGCATCAAGCAAGTTCAAAACTCAGCAGACCAATTTACATTAGCTCTCAAGGCTTGAAAATAATCCTGTGTTCTCTAAGACCATCTAGGCAGTGGCCTTGCTCCCCAGATTCTAGGTGTAGGCCATATTCTCTGGATTCTGGGTGGAGGCCCTTCGGCCTTGGGCTTCACCTCCGCGTTCCAGACCCAGCACTCTCCAGGCTCTGCTCCCTCGTCTTTGGGCAGCCCCATTCTCCTAGTCCATCTCAGTGGCAACCCCGCCCCGTCAGCCCTGGCGGGCCACTTTCTTCTCTCTTTTGGGCATGGAAGCCCCACCCCTTCAGCTTTGGGCAGCAGATCCGGCCCCATCCTCCTGGCACTCATGAATGGCAGCCCCACACTCCGGAACTGGGTTGGTGAAAATCTTACTCTTTGAAACTTAGGAGGCTGTGACCCCAACCTTTGAAACCTAGAGGCTGTGGTTCCACCCTTTGAGACCCCAAAGGTCATGGCCCTACCCTTTGAGACCCAGGCAGCTCTGCTTCCCATGCTCCTTGTCTCTTCAGCTTCTGTTTCCTGGTTCCTTGGCCTCTCAGCCCCTCGGCTCCTCGGGCCTCTCAGGCGAGCCCGGCATCTGCCCTGCTCGGGCAAGTGTCACAAAGCTCTTTAGCTATACTGATAAGTGCGCAGAGGCGCCTCACTTGGCCAGTAAGCCTCCACCCAAAGGCACTCAGCTCTCTTGCTCTGTGGGTCAGCAAGCTTGGGTCCGTTGACAAGTGCCTGGAGGCACCCCACTCCGCCAGGAAGCCTCCTGCTCAAAGGCACTCAGCTCTTCCAGTCCGTGGGTTAGTTCCTACATCGTCTAGCGCCAGCCTCCTGGTTCTGCTGCCTTCATTTCTCTGCTCCTGCTTCTCACCGTCTGCGCTATCTCTGGTGTTACAACTCTCCTCACTTCCTTTAGAGCCCTCACCAGAATTGCCTTTGACAGCCATAATTCCACCAACAGTCTCTTCAAGGCAACCTAGACTTTTACTATTAGCCACCTCAAAACTATTCCAGCCTTTACACATTACCCAGTTCCAAAACCACTTCTACATTTTAGGTATTTGTTAGAGAGCACCCACTCCTGATACCAAATTTCTGTCTTAGTTATTGTCTTACTGCTATAACAAGTGGATGGCTTTAAAGAGAAATTTATTCTCTCACAGTCTAGGAGGCTAAAAGTCCAATTTCAGGGTGCCGGCTCCAGGGGAAGGCTTTCCATCTCTTTTGGCTCTGGAAGAAGGTCCTTGTCATCAGTCTTCCCCTGGTCTAGGAGCTTCTCAGTGCAGGGACCCCATGTCCAAAGGACGCGCTCCCCTCCTGGTTCTTCATTCTCGGTGGTTGGAGGTCCCCCGTCTCTCTACTCGCTTCTCTTTTTTATCTCAAGAGATTGACTCAAGATACAACCAAATCTTGTAGATTTAGTCCTGCCTCATTAATATAACTGCCTCTAATCCTGCCTCATTAACGTCATATAGGTAGAATTTACAACACATAGGAAAATCACATCGGATGACAGAATGGTGGACAATCACATGATACTAGGAATCATGGCCTAGCCAAGTTGACAAACATTTTTGGGAGACACAGTTCAATCCATAACAGTTATCTAGTGCTGCTATAACAGAAATACCACAAGTGGATGGCTTTAACAAGCAGAAATTTATTCTCTCATAGTTTAGGAGGCTAGAAGTCCAAATTCAGGGCACCAGCTCTAGGGGAAGGCTTTCTCTCTCGGTCGTCTCTGGGGCAAGGTCCCTGTCTCCTTTCAACAGCTGTGGGCCTGGTGTTCCTGGAGATCTACATGTATCCTTATGCAAAACAGTAATTTAAAAAATAAAATGTGGTTAAGAATAATCCTAGGATTCTTTTAACACTCATACTGAGTAAAACAATAAACATGGCCTCACAAAGGCAAGACAAATTTTTGAACTGCTCTATGGGGCAGTTCTACTCTGCCCTGTAGGGTCGCTATGAGTCGGAATTGACTGGACAGCAACAGGTTTTTTTATAGGTAACTGCAAGGAGCCCTGGTAGGGGATATGTGCGTATGGTTAAAAAAAAATCAAATGATATTAAAGGGTATACAGTGAAAAATGAGTCTCTTTCCTACTCCTGACCTCTAGTCCTTCAGATGTCACCACTTTTATCATTTTCTTGTGTAGCCTACTAAGAGATATGCTGTGACTACAAGCATATGTGTGTGTGTGTATACATTACCATTCCTCCCTCCTTTCTATTTCTTTTTAAACAAATAGTTGCATACTATGAACTCTGTACTGTACCATGCTTTTTCATGTACCAATAGATTTTTGAAATTGTTCTGTAATGATGCAGCATCTACATCAGTACATATAGGTCTACTTAATTTTTTAAATAGACTATATTTTTAGCTTATATAAATATACTGTAATTTATTTCACTAGTCTCCTGCTAATGGACGTTAAGGTTGTTTCTACTCTGTTGCCACAAACAGTGTTACAGTGAATATCCTTGTGTATATATCTATGCACTTGTATGCACATTATGTCTATATGTGATAGATAAGTGTATGTGATAGCATATACTGTATTAGATAAATGCCTAATGTGGAATTGCTAGCTCCAAGGATATATGCTCTTAAAATTTTCGTGTATTTTATAGCAGAACTCTAGAATCAACCTATCAAATATCGTTTTGGGATTGTGATTGGAAGTACACTGAATTTATTAATTCATTTAGGGAGAATTGAAATCTTTATGATATTTTTTCCATCGATGTCTGTGGTATGTTTCTTCAGTTACCGTATTTTTTCAAAATTAACACGTGTGTTATGCATTTTTTTTGCCAACCACTCAACCCACCCCGCACGTTATTTTTGTAATTGCACTATGCCAATTTTTTTTACATGTTGCTGACTTCAATTTCTATTTCTGATCACATGGAAACTTCGCTTAAGGTAAGTATTGATTTTATATTACTTGAAATTTAACACCAAAGTATTTACCAGTATATCAAAAGTGTTAGACAAAATTTAACTTTTGTAATTTCATGATAAAATATCATTGTATTTCTTATGAATGGAGCAGAGGGACACCATGTTGAAACCAAAGATTACGAATGCAGGAAGAACTACAAAAGTAACATTTTCAGATTATTTTTGCACACATGTAAAAATGGCTTGGGGACGGTGTCTGACCTCTAATTTTACAAGGAGAAAGGAGACTGAAGACCAACAGCCCAAGGCTGATTCCCATGAGGCAGAGGTCAGACATGTCTTCTCTCTCCACCATCTTTACCAGTTCTGACACCAACCGGCCCTCCCATCGCTGCTTCTCTGCTGGGTTCGATAATTCATCACAATGGCCACGCAGAACTTAAAGACGATCCTCAAAGTTATGGGGTTTATTAGGGAAGTAACAGATTACAATTCAGGTTGAGGAATACTCAGGATACAGTTCTTCCATCAGGACAACCTCTTCCCAGCTGTGCTCGCAGGCATGCCTCTCCCTGGCCCTAGGCCTCTGACCAAAGGCACTCAGCTTTCTCTCTCCATGGGCTGGGAAGCCCACCTTGCCATCTCTTGCTGTCTGGTCTCTGCTGCCCCGTCTCCGCCACCAGTTCTTGCCGTCTCTAGGGTTACAGCTCGCTCTCTGTCTCCTGGGTTCAGGAGCTTCTCAGCACAGGGATCCCGGGTCTAAAGGACATGCTGGCACCTGGCTGTTCTTCCTTGGTTGTGGTGGGCTTCTCTCTTCCCCACCTCTGGGGTGGCTTATTTCAAGCCCAGTGGGTTGGCAAAACTGACCAATCCCCTTGGTGGACTACAATTACCCTATCTGCACAGTCCTGCCCAATCACCTGGGTGGGAGTTACAAGACCATGGTGAGAAAGGCCAAACAAAAGCGATTCATTACACCGCAACACATAAGCAGGAGATTAAAGAAAATAAACAGAACGATATGATTTATTTGTTATATGGGAGGATGGGTAAATGAGGCTGAAATTCACTTCTGGAAATGTCACGAGACATGCATGGTATATGCATGGGTGCACTATGCCAGAACTGTTTTACTTAATTTCATCATTTCTGTGCATTATATGTGTGGGTGTGTTATTTATGTGGGCACATTATTTGTGGAAAAATGTGGTACTCTAGTCTTAGGTAATTCTCCAAAGCTATATAGTTTTGTTTTTTTTTTCGTTATAGATGTTTATATTTGTACAAAATATTTTAAAGTTTTTGTTGTTATGAATAGGATCTTTTCATGACATCTTATTGCTGACCTTTTGTCCAGCTACCTTATACTCTTTTATTGGTTTTATTCATTTTCAGTTGATCCTTTTGCATTTCTTGATAGCTGAACATATGGTCTCCATATAAAATTTTCGTCTCTTTTCTTCAAAACTTATTCTTTTTCTTATTGCATTGGTAAGAAAATGGTCCATTGTAGCAGTGATAGTGAATATCTTTGTCTTGTTCCTGATTTTAATGGGATACGGCTATTTATACTATTCAGTGTTAGCCAGGGAAATAAGTACTCTTCTGCTTCACTGGTTTGAGTGTAAATTGGTATAACCTTTTTTGAACAGTTTAGTGGTATATGTGTTAGGGTCTTAAAAAAAGTGTAAGCCCTTTAACTCAGCAGTTCCTCTAAATAACTAAGGAAGTGTGCAAAGATATAAGAATATTCATGGAAGGGCTGTTTGAAATAGCAAAAATTTCTAAACAACTTAAATTTTCAATTGTAAGGAATTGGATAAATAATGCTACATTCATTTAGTGAAATACCATGTAACCCAAACCAAACCCACTGCCATCGAGTCGATTCCAACTCATAGTGACCCTGTAAGACAGAGTAGAACTGCCCCATAGGGTTTCCAAGGCTGTAAATCTTTATGGAAGCAGGCTGCCACATCTTTCTCCTGTGGAGTGGCTGGTTGGTTCAAACCACCGACCTTTCAGTTAACATCTGAGCACTTTAACCACTGCACCACCTGGGCTCCTTGAAATACCATATAGCCAATAAAAAAAAATGAGGTAACTTTACATATACAGCTTTATGGAGAGATGTTCATGATGTTTTACTAACTGAAGAAACTGGTTGTAGAGCAGTATGTACAATACGTACAATGTGATTCCACTCTTTCAACAATAATTTACATGTACACACTTGGAAAGATATATGCTGAAAATTTAGCAGTGGTGAGCCTTCTCTGAATGGTGAGATTATAGATGATTTTTATTATTTTTTTGTTCTCATTTTTGTTTGACTGTATTTTCTGGTGTTTTTGTAATGAGCTTTTGAAATAAGGGGAAAAATGTAATTTACTTTGGAAAAATCCAATAGAATAAAGTTTATTCAATAAATATTTATTAATTACCTATTGTGTGCAAGGGGGCCCTGGTGGCACAGTGGTTAAGAGCTTGGCTGCTAACCAAGAGGTTGGCAGTTGGAATCCACCAGCCACTCCTTGGAAACCCCATGGGGTAGTTCTACTCTGTCCTATTGAGTCACTATGAGTTGGAATGGACTAGATGGCAATGGGTTAGGTTTAGGGTTGTTGTGTGCAAATCATTGTGAGGCATACAGAAAAGTATATGACCTGAGCCCCTCGCTCCGCTCAGCAAATATATATTGTGCCTCTATTCTGCGTCACACATTGGGAACACAAAGATAAATAATAGCAGTTTTGCCTCGTTTCTAACCTCACAAAGATTATACTCCGGTGAGGAAGATGGTTAAAAAAACAGGCTGTTGTTGTTCCTGTTAGTTGCCATGGAGTTGATTCCAACTCATGGCAACCCCATGTTTGCAAAGTAGAACTGCTTCATAGGGTTTTCAAGGCTGTGACCTTTTAGAAGCAAATTGCCAGGCCTGTCTTCCCAGGCGCCTCTGGGTGGGTTCGAACCACCAACCTTTTGGCTAATAGTTGAGCACTTAACTGTTTGTGCCACCCAGGGACTCCAAAAAAAAAAAAAAAAACGAAAACGGGTAGTTACATTAGATTTGATAAATGCTACTAAAGAGAGGGAGCCCTAGTGGCACAGTGGTTAAGCAGCTCAGCTGCTAACTGAAAGGCCCGTAGTTCCAACCTACCGGCCGCTCCGTGGGAGTAAGCTGTGGCAGTCTGCTTCCGTAAAGATTACAGCCTTGGAAACCCTATGAGGTAGTTCTACTCTGTCCTGTAGAGTCACTATGAGTCAGAATCAACTCGACGTCACATAACAACAAGAGAAACACAGAGGACTGTGGGAGCCTAGAGGAGGGGCTTAAAGTTTAAGAAGTTTGTGTTCCTATAGGTTCTCCTTTTGTTTCTAGGAACTGATATTATGATCTTTGTCCACAGCCTATGCTGTCCTCCCAACTCTGCTAAGAAGCTCCTAGGGGAGCCTTTTGTCCTGAGACAAGCTGTACCTGTGGATTTGTTTCCTCACACTGCACACTGTGAACTGGTGCTCCTCTTCACTCGATAAGCAGCCTCCTAGAAGACCGCAGGCTATTTGTTAAGGCCGAAGTTTCAGTAACTTCCAGGTTTGGCATATTGCTACATTGCAGATCCCGGGGCCATTACTGAGGAAGATACTCTTTGGATCATGGGCAGGAAGAATATAGGAGCCTCCTGTCTGAGGCAGATTTACTCTTAGTTTTAAGGTTTCCTTGCTGTCATGCATGTTTGCCTGGTTTTGATCACTCCTCACTCCTTGGCCTTGGATCTGGACTGTTCTTTCCTTTTGCTGTCAGCCTGTCATGGCTCCCTTGGTCCTAGCTTATAGTCTTGACTCCTCTGTCTGACTCTGCCTATGGTATGGTGACAGCTGAGCTTTTCTCAGCAGCTGGTAATAATTTCACATCAACTTAGGTCTCTGCATTTGCTCTGAGATTTTGCTAGATATGTTTTTGAGACTTCTGAGTTCATGAGGTAGTCAAGGATTAGAACTAGAAAGAAGTCTAGCTTAAAAAAAATAACAAGCAGGGTTTTTTTTTATTGATTCTTTCAACAAATACATATATATATATTTATTTTGTCGTCGTTGAGAATATACACAGCAAAACATACATCAATTCAACAGTTTCTACATGTACCATTTAGTGACACTGATTACATTCTTCGAGTTGTGCAAACATTCTCCCCCTCCTTTTCTGAGTTGTTTCTCCCCCGTTAACATAAACTGCCCCCTAAGGTTCCTGTCTAATCTTTCAAGTTGCTGTTGTCAGTTGGATCCCATATAGATAGTTCTTGAAAGAGCACAATGCTCAAGGCAGACATTCTTTACTACTTCAGCTAAACTCTTGTTTGGTTTTAAGAAGACTTCAGGGGATATTTTTGGTTTAAGGTTTAAAGATTTCAACAAATATATATTTTTAATTAAGTCTTGTTTTTTAAAATAGCAGAGTAAGCAATGAAGTGATTGCAGGGCGACTGAGTGATCATCAGTAGAGAGTCATTCCTTTGGGTTTCCTAGGCTTTGAGGCTTCTAGGATGCTCCTTAAAATGTGATTACCTCCTGGAGCAATAGCATCAATCACTTCTTCATGGAGAGAGAATCGGTCATAGGAGAGACCCTATGGGAAAGATCTTCAAAGAAGAGACTAAATACCTATAATTGTGCTGTGTAGTATGGAGACGAAAGCTGTAGAATCCCATAAGGATCCAGTATATACTATAACAATCTGGATATTGAAACTGACTATATATCAACATTATCTAGTCTATGATCTATTCTGTTCTAGAGTTGTTCTTGGATACTTGCCCAACAATTTAGATTATGCTTTGAATCTCTTAACAGCCTAAGGTCATGTAACTCAGGAAGCATTGTCTGATTTACAAAATGATATCAGGTCAACTAGTATTTTTAATTCTTCTCACTCCTGAATACTTTTAGAGAAGCCCCCTTCTTAGAAAAATATGGCTGTTAAAGCTACTATGTAAATATCCATTTTTTAAAGACTAGATGGAAATCATCTAATATAATAAAAGTGTTGGTTTTATAATAGTCAAATAAGTTTTTTTTCCATTTCTCTATTTTTTATTTTATGAGGCATTGGTTGTTCAGTGGTATAAATCTCACCTTCCATGTGGGGGAGACCCGGGTTCCATTCCTAGCCAATGCATCTCATGCACAGCCACCACCCATCTGTCAGTGGAGGCTTGTGTATTGCTATGATGCCAAACAGGTTTCAGTGGAGCTTGTACACTAAGACTAACAAGTAAGAAAGGCCTGGTGATCTGTTTCCGAAAATCAGCCAATGAAAACTGTATGGATCGCAATGGTTTGATCCTGAACTCATGGTGATAGTGCAGGACTGGGCAGCATTTCGTTCCATTGTGCATGAGGTAGCCATGAGTCAATGGCAGCTAACAACAGCAACAACGATTTTTTATTTCATGTAATGGGGTTATACTATTTTTATAATTTAATATTTTTAAAAAGCCACTATATTTTTTCTCCTCCTTTGTTCCCCGTATCAGTAAATGGCAGTATCATCTACCAGTTGCCTAAGCAGGAAACCAGGAAATTTTCTTTCTCATTCCTGTAGCCAGATGCCTACAAGATAGATTCTACCTGGATATCCAAACTCAACCTGTCTAACATTAAATGTTTCACATCTTTCCCCTAAACTGTTCTTCCTGTATTCCCAATTTGATGGAAAATACCAATCTATTTAGTTACCCCAGCCAGAAGCCTGGAAATTATTTTTGAGTCCTTCTTTTCCTATACCCTCCCACCCTCACCCAATTAGTCACCAAGTCTCCATCTTTGCAGGCTACCATCATCTCGCACCAGATTATTATTGCAAGAGCCGTCTTCCTACCTGATGCTGCTTGTACCACTCTCGCCTCCTTCCATTCCATTCTCTACGGCCAGAGTGATTTTTCTAAAATGCAAATCTGATCACGTCTCTCCATTGCTTAAAATCTGTCATTGGCTTCTTAATTGCTTTTAGACTAGAGTGTCAAATTCTTTGTTTTTTAATTTTATTGTGCTTTAGCTGAAAGTTTATAGTGCAGATTAGTTTCTCATTCAAAAATTTATGCATAAATTATTTTGTGACATAGGTTGAAATCCCCACATTATGTCAGCACTCTCCTCCTTTTCCTTCTACCCCAGGTTCCCCATGTCCATTCGTCCAGTTTTCCTGTCCTTTCCTGCCTTCGTGTGGCTTTTTTTGGGCAGGTGTTGCCCATTTCGTCTCATATACTTGATTGAAGTAAGAATAAGAAGTACGTTCCTCATGTGTGTTGTTGTTTGTTTTATAGGCCTGTCTAATCTTTGGGTGAAAGGTGAACTTTGGGAGTGGCTTCAGTTCTGAGTTAGAAGGGTGTCCGGTGGCCGTAATCTCGGGTGTTCCTCCAGTCTCTGTTGGACCAGTAAGTCTGGTCTTTTTTTTTGTCAATTGGAATTTTATTCTACATTTTTCTCCAAAAATGGGACCCTCTATTGTGATCCCTGTCAGAGTGGTCTGTGGTGGTAGCTGGGCACCATCTAGTTCTTGTGGGCTCAGGCTGGTGGAGGCTGTGGTTCATGTGATCCATTAGTCCTTTGGACTAATATTTTCCTTGTCTTTGGTTTTCTTCATTTTCCTTTGCTCCAGACAGGCTGCTTGCAAGCTTTTAAAACCCCAGACACTACTCACCAAAGTAGGATGTAGAACATTTTCTTTATGAACTATGTTATGCCAGTTGACCTAGATGTCCCCCAACACTGTGGTCCCCAGCCCTCAGCCCAGTAACTTAAGGTGTTTGGATGTGTCTAGGAAGCTTCTGTGGCTTTGCCTTGGTCAAGTTATGCTGACTTCCCTTATACTGTGTGTTGTCTTTCCCTTCACCAGAGTTAACAATTGTCTACTATCTAGTTAGCGATTTCCCCTCTCTACCCCTCTCCTCCCTCATAACCATCAAAGATTATTTTGTTCTGTGTGAAACTTTTTCTTGAGTTTTTATAATAGTGGTCTCATACAGTATTTGTCCTTTTGTGATTGACTTATTTCACTCAGCATAATGCCCTCTAGATTCATCCATGTTGTGAGATGTTTCTCAGATTCATATTGTTCTTTTTTATGTAGTATTCCATTGTGTGTATGTACCATAGTTTGTTTATCCAGTCATCTGTTGATGGGCA
>NW_004443987.1:880038-911611 GCF_000243295.1 Trichechus manatus latirostris
TCATCTGTTGATGGGCACTTAGGTTGTTTCCATCTTTTTGCTATTGTGAATAAAGTTGCAGTGAACATGGGTGTGCATATGTCTATTTGTGTGATGGCTCTTATTTCTCTAGGATATATTCCTAGGAGGGGGATTGCTGGATAGTATGGTATTTCTATTTCTAGCTTTCTAAGAAAGCACCATACCATTTTTCAAAATGATTGTATCATTTTGCATTCCCACCAGCAGTGCATAAGACTTCCGATCTCCCTGCAGCCTCTCCCACATTTGTTATTTCCGGTGTTTTTGATTTGTGCCAGTAATGCCAGGGTGAGATGGTATCTCATTGTGGTTTTGATTTGCATTTCTCTAGTGGCTAGTGATCGGGGGCATTTCCTCATGTGTCTGTTGGTTGCTTGAATGTCTTCTTTGGTGAAGTGTCTGTTCATTTCCTTTGCCCATTTTTTAAATTGGATTATTTGTCTTTTTGTTGTAGAGGTATTGGATTTTCTTATAGATTTTAGAGATTAGACCTTTGTCTGACTTGTAATGTCCAAAATCTTTCCACCAGCAGTGCATAAGAGTTCTAATTTTCCTGCAGCCTCTCCAACATTTGTTATTTTCTATTTTTTTTGTAGGGGATTTTATTTTTTATTGTGATTTAGGTGACAGTTTACATAGCAAATTAGTTTCTCATTAAACAGCTGATATGACAGTGACATTTATTGCCAACCCTGTGATGTGTCAACACTCTCCACTTCTTTACCCCAGGTTCCTCATTTCCATTCGTACAGTTTTCCTGTCCCTTCCTGCCTTCTCATCTTTCCTGTTGGGCTGGTGTGCCCTTTAGTCTCATATGCATGATTGAACTATGAAGCACATCCCGTATGTTTGCTATTGTTTGCCCTATAGACCTGTCTAATCTTTGGCTGAACCTCAAGAATGACTTCAGTACTGAGTTAAAAGGATGTCCGGGGGCCATAGTCTAGGGGTTTCTCCAGTCTCTGTCAGACCAGCAAGCCTGGTCTTTTTGTTTTGGGAATTTGAATTTTGTTCTACATTTTTCTCCTGCTCTGTCTGGGACCCTCTATTGCGATCCCTGCCAGAGCAGTTGGTGGTGGTAACTGGGTACCATCTAGTTGTTCTGGGCTATTTTATGTTTTTTTTTAATATGTGCCAGTAATGTCAGGGTGAGATGATAACCCACTGTAGATTTGATTTGCATTTCTCTAATGGCTAATAATTGTGAGCATTTTCTCATGTGTCTGTTAGCTGCCTGAATGTCTTCTTTGGTGAGGTATAAAGTCTCAAATTCTTGATGTATCCTAAAAACCCCTTAATAGTCTGGGCAGCCTCATTTCTCTATGCTCTTACCAGTTACCAGTAAATTGATCCTGACTCGTAGCGACCCCATGTGTGTCAGAGTAGAACTGTGCTCCATAGAGTTTTCAGTGGCTGATTTTTCAGAAGTAGATCGCCAAGCCTGCTTGCTGTGGGTGAACTCAAACATCCAGCCTTTTGGTTAGCAGCCAAGCATGTTAACCATTTGCATCACCTAGGGACTCCTCTATACTTGTGGTGTGATTAATTACTTTTGTGTGTGGCCTTCCTAGCCATGGTCTTGTGACTCCCACCCGGGTGATTGAGTGGGGCTGTGCAAATAAGGTAATTCTGGCCCATTGAGGGGATTGGTCAGTTTTGCCTTGAAAGAGAGCCAATTCCAGAGCAGAGAAGAGAGCCCACCACCACCAAAGAAGGAGAGACCCGCAACAGAGACCCACAGGAGATGATGCAGTGGGCTTTCCGGCCCACGGAGCGAGAAAGCTGAGTGCCTTTGGGTAGAGACTGAGGGTCAGGGAGAAGTCTATGCCTGACCCACGAATTTGGGACTTGCCTGCCTCCACAACCACGTGAACCATTTCCTTTATATGGTTTGTGAGTTCTGTGAGATGTTGCAGCGAATTAGGGAACCCAAAGACAGGAGGGAGAGTACTGAGGCAAGAGGGAGTAGTTGATGTTAGAGATGATGGAGTGGTACAGCATCTTGGAAAAGTTAGACATTTGGGACATCTTTAACCTCTGCCTCATAGGAACCAGCTTTGTGCTGATCCTTATAAAAGAAATTATTAATTTAATACTCTAAAAAAAAACCCCATTGCCCTCGAGTTGATTCCAACTCAAAGCCACCCTATAGGACAGAGTAGAACTGCCCCATAGAGTTTCCAAGGAGCGCCTGGTGGATTTGAACTGCTGACCTTTTGGTTAGCATCCGTAGCTCTTAACCACTACGCCACCAGGGTTTCCATTTAATATTCTAGTCACATTGAATTCTTTTCCCTGGAAAAGTCACATTTCTTTTCATTCTGGTCCTTTTCACATTCTGTTTCCTCAGCTTGGAATGTTCTTTCTCTTACCCCTTCTGGTTAACTTTACTCATCTTTTCATTTTAGATTAGATATTCCAAGGAATATCTAATGAATGAATATAGAATTGGCTGTAGATAATCAGTTTCCTGATAATTCTGTGTTAGTCTTATCCTCTGTAAGTAGGATGATTTTAGATGCAAGCTTCCATCATTTTTGTTTTGAAAAATTTCAAACACATAAGAAAGTTGAAAGAATAGTACAATGAATACCAGTATATCCACTACCAAGCTTTACCAAGTATTAACATTTTGCCGTATTTTCTTTATCTATGTGTGTGGATATGTTTTTTGATAAACCATTTGAAAATAAGTTATAGACATCATGATACTTCACCTCTAAATAAGTTGGCATATATCTTCTAAGAATAAGAACATTTTTCTACATAACTATAATAAGCCCAGCTAAGAAAATTAACAGTGCCTCACCAATCTTCACTAATATCATCTAACATCTAGCCCAGTGCTACCTGAAGTGTGGGCTGCAGACTGCCTGATGGTTCTCAGTGAGATAAGGAGTGTCTTAGGTTGGGTTCTCTAGAGGAGCAAAACCAGTGAAGTGTATTTATATATAAATATGTATGTAACCCATTGCCGTCAAGTTGATTCTGACTCATAGTGACCCTACAGGACAGAGTAGAACTGCCCCGGAGGGTTTCCAAGTAGTGGCTGGTAGATTCAAACTGCCAACCTTTTGGTTAGCAGCCAGGTTCTTAACCACTGCACCACCAGGGGTCCAAATATATATATATATATATATATATAGAGAGAGAGAGAGAGAGATTTATTTCAAGAAAACGGTTCATGCAATTGTGGAGGCTGGAAAGTCCCAAATCCATGGGTCAGGTGTCAGGCTGGAGGCTTCTCCTGACTCACATGGTTGCAAGGGCTGACAAACTAAAAACTTGGTAGGTCAGATGGGAGGCTTGGCTCATGGAGCTGCAGGAGCTGAGGAATCCAAAAATCTGAAGAGTCGGAGGTCAAAGGATGAGGAGCTGGATGCAGGATTGAAAGAGGGTGAGCTTTGCCAGAATATCATATATATTGAATACAGGCCATACCCCTAAGGAAACTCGCCTTTCAATGGAGTGGCTGTTCACATCAGATCACAAATGCAGAATGATTATATAATATCTGCCAAACCACTGAGAGTCATGGCCTAACTGTGACGGTTAAGGTTGTGTGTCAGCTCGGCTGGGCCGTGATTCTCAATGTTTTGGCAATCGTATGATGTTGTGATCACTTCCATGATGAGATTCGATATAACATGATCACCTCCATGGTGGGATCTGCTGTGAGTAGCCAGTCAGTAGAAAGGGCATTTTCTTGGGCATGTGGCCTGCATCAAATATAAGCGGATATTCTGGCAAGGCTCATGGGCTTTTGCTCGCTCTGGATCCGGCAGCTGGCTCCTGTTCGTCTAACCTCCAGTTCTTGGGACTTGAGCTAGCAGCTTACATGCAGTCTTGTCTGGTGATCTTGGAATTCATCAACCTTTGCAGCCTGTGAGCAAGATCCCTGCTCTCTGACCTGTCAATCTTGAGTTCTCTAGCCTCTGTGGCTACATGAATCAGGAGAAGCCTCTGTCCTGACCCACAGACTTGGGATGTTCCAGCCTCTACAACCACATGATTCATTTCCTTGCTATAAATCTCACTCTGTGTATATATTTATATGTTTTACTGGTTTTGCTTCTGTAGAGAACCCAGCCTAGGACACTAGCCAAGTTGACACATAACCTTAACCATCACAAGGAGCTTGTATCAGAAGGTATATCAGTGTACCACATCCTTCACCTGAAAATCTTGTTATAAAAATTTTTAAAAAGTCAGCTGTACTAAATTGCGTGCTGAGTGACATGGTTGATTTACATTTGTGAAACAGCAGTTTGAGTAGCACTGCTCTATATTATTCAGATTTCCCCAGCTGTCCCCAAAATGTCTTTTATGGCTGGTTCACGCGTTACATTTGGTTGTTGCATCTCTTTGTTCTTGTTGTGTGCCATTGTTACCACAATAACACGGATTGGAGCTGCCTGCCGCAATAGCCAATTCTGAGACGGGTGAGGTGAGCAGTAAGATGTTTATTATATATCGATATATAGGAGACAGAGGGGAATAGATTCCTCCAAAAAACCCGTCTCCCTCACTGGAGATCGGCTGGAGTCTTTTATAGGGACAGGATTATGGATCTTTTGTGGTAGTTTTTCTTTGAGGTGGGGATGTCTTAGATGAGTTAACCTTCCACTGGTATTCTTAGAGGTTATCTGGTGACATCTTTGGGGATTATTTGGCGACATCCTGCTTACTCTTGTCACAAGATGGATGCTTTGTTTGGTTTTTCATTCTTAGATCATTAACACTTGTTTTCCACCCTCTAGGGAGGAACATTGGTTAATCTTAAACCTTTTTGTAGAAACTAGAATGGGAGGGAAAAATCACGAGACAATGTGGTAGTTAGCAATGGGGAGTAAATAATAGTGAGCCGGGCCTATGCAGCCTCTTCCACCATCAAATTAATTTCGACTCATAGTGAGCTCATGTAATAGAGTAGAACTGCCCCATAGGGTTTCCTAGGCTGTATTCTTTATAGGAGCAGATTGCCAATCCCGCAGTGCTGCTGGGTAGGTTCGAACTGCCAACCTTTCAGTTAGCAACTGAGTGTTTAACCATTGTGCCACCAAGGCTCCTTTGTGTCTCTTTAGTCTCTTTCAATCTAGAACAGTCTCCCCACTGTTTTTTTTTTTCCTTCATGGCACTGATGTTTTGGAGACCAGATCTGCCCTCACATTATGGATTTGTCTGATTATTGGGTGATCAACCATCCCAGTTTGCCCAGGACTCCCCTGTGTTACCACTGAAAGCCATGTATCCTGGGAAATCTCTCAATCCTGGGCAAACCAGGAAGGTTTGTTTTCCTATGGTGGTGGTTAACTCCTTCCACTCCCTAAATTTCCTTTAAATAGGAAGTTAGGTTTAGAGGCTTGATTAGATTTAGGTTAAAACATTTTTGACAAGAATACTTCATAAGTGATGTTATGTACTTCATGGCACATCTCATCAGGAGGCACAAAGTGTCAATTGTCCATTCTTAGTAAAGTTAAGGGTCAGCGAAAAAGGAAGACTCTCAACGAGATGGACTGGCACAGTGGCTGCAACAATGGGCTCAAACATAGCAACAATTGTGAGGATGGCGCAGGACCAGCCAGTGTTTCGTTCTGTTGTGCAAAAGGTTGCTGTGAGTTGGAACTGACTTGACTGCACCTAACAACAGCAACAACAACAGTAAAGTGAAATGTGATCAGATGGTTAAGGTGATAGATGTCAGAACTCTCCGTGTAATTTTCCCTTTACTTAACAAGAAATCTGGGGTGTGGGGTGGGGGGGTAATACTTTGGTACCATGTGACTATCCTTTTCCCTAATAACCTCTTACCTCAAGAGTTTAGTATCATTAATTACTGTTTCCTGACTCAGTAATTTATTTTTTGTAGTTTTTAAAATTTATTTTGTGACTTAGTAATTTAATTGGGGGTTGCAAAATGGTGATTTCCTAATTCTGCCATTCAGTCTACGTATATTAACTGGCATTGTTCTATGAAGATGGGCTTTTCTTTATCTACAGGGGATGAATTAGAGTTCCTCCAAGAAGGCAAGGTAAATGCCTAATTCTTTCCTCTTAAATAGGAATTTTCAGAGCAAGGAGTTGAAGTAATAGTTACTTCCAATGATGGCAAATTATTTTTATTTTTTAAAATATTTTATGTGTTTTAGGTGAAAGTTTACACAACAAATTAGATTCCCATTCAACAATTCATACAAAGATTTTTCCACGACATTGGTTACAATCCCCCCAATGTGTCAGCACTCTCAGTTTCCACCCGACTTGCCCTATTTCCAACTATCCAGTTTCCCTGCCCTCTCATCTTTGCTTTTGTGTAAATGTTGACCGTTTGGTCTCGTATTGTTGATTGTTTAAAGGAGCACATTTCTCACTGGTGGTGTTTGTTTTATAAGCCAATCTATTATTTGGCTGAAAGGTGACCTCCGAGAGTGGGTTCAGTTCCAGGTTAAAAGGGTATCTTGGGGCAGTAGTCTTGGGTGTTCCTCTAATCTCTATCAGTCCAGTAAGTCTGGTCTTTTTATGAGTTTGAATTTTATTCTACATTTTTCTCTCATTCTAAGCAGGACCTTCTATTGTGTCCCTGGTCAGAATGCTCAGTAGTGGTAGCCAGGCACCATCTAGTTCTTCTGGTCTCAGGCTAGAAGAGGCTGTGGTTCACGTGGGCCATTAGTCCTATGGACTAATTTCTTCCTTGAGTCCTTGGTTTTCTTCACTCTGCTTTGCTCCAGACGGGAAGAAACCAATAGTTGTATCTTAAATGGCTGCGTGCAAGCTTTTAAGACCCCAGACGCTAGTCACCAAACTAGAATGTAGAACATTATCTTTATGAACTAAGTTATGCCAGTTGACCTAGTTGTCTCACGAGACTATAATCCTGAGCCTTCAAACCCAGTAAATTAATCTTACAAGATACTTGAGTATGTTTAGGAAGTATCCTTAACTGTGCCCCCATGTGCTTTGTTGTATATATGAATATATATGCAGCACAAACATGTATATACATATGCCCACAAATATACATATATATGCATGTACTTCCATATGCCTTCCACACCTACATAGCGTACCTATCTACCTATTTAACCACTCACATATTTTTTTGCTTGTTATTTCTGTTGTTGCAAAATCGTATATAACATTTATCATAGTTGTCCTTTGTTCTTATGTAACTGTCAGATCTTCATTTACCTTGGTTAAGTTGTGCTGACTTCCCCCATATTGTGCATTGCCTTTCCCATAACCAGAATAAACACGTGTGTACTATCTAGTAAGTCATTCCCCCTTCCTCCCACTCCTATCCCTGGTAACCATCAATGAATGTTGCTTTCTGGATATATACCTATTTTTGACTTTTTATAAAAGTAGTCTCATACAGTATTTGTCCTTTTCTGTTTGACTTATTTCGCTCAGCATAATGTCCTCCAGATTCATCCATGTTGTAAGATGTTTCATGGACTCATCATTATTCTTTATCATTCCATAGTATTCCATTGTATGTATGTACTACAATTTATCTGTTCATCTTTTGATGGCCACTTAGGTTGTTCCCATCTTTTTGCTATTGTGAATAATGCCACAATAAACATGAGTGTGCATATTTCTATTCATGTCACTACTCTTATATCTCTAGTATATATACCTAGGAGTGGGATTGCTGGATCATAAGGTATTTCTATTTGTAGCTTTTTAAGGAAGTGCCATACCATTTTCCATAGTGGTTGTACCATTTTACAATCCCATTAGCAGTGTATAAGAGTTCCAATCTCCCCAAAACCTCACCAGCATTTGTTGTTTTCTGTTTTTTTGATCAGTGCCATTTTTGCAGGGGTGAGATGCTATCTCATTGTGGCTTTGATTTGCATCTCTCTAATGGGTAATGATCACAAGCATCTCTTCATGTATTTGTTGGCCGCCTGAGTGTCCTCTGGTGAAACGTCTGTTCACGTCCTTTGCCCATTTTTTGATTGATCTTTTTTTTTAAAATATTACTCGATTCGGTGTTTTTCTTTTTTAATTCAGTGTTTTATATTCAGTTCTAGTCATTTTCTTTTTGATGCTCCAGTTTTTCTCAGTGTGGCCAGTGGGAGTCCAATTTATCTGGCTCCACGTACTTTAAATAGGCCACCATTAGTTTGAGTACTTCTTAGTTTCTGGCAAAAAATTCCCGGGCTCATCTTATGTTTACCCTGCCCCAGCCCTGGAATCAGCCATTTTAAGGAACCCTGGTACCTTTTAATGGTATTTAGAAACCAAGAGCTAGAAGCTGGGTGTTAGAATCAAACTTTAATAGTACTGTATTCCAGTTTGTGACCTGTAAAACCTTAGTATAGTGACCAACTGTCTCAATTTTCTTGTGATGTGAGACTTATGGTGCTAAAACCAGGAACATCCTGGGCAAACTGAGACAAGTTGGTCACCTTAAATTGGTCATGCTATTATTAATACATAGTAAAGATTAAGGAAGAACAGTGGTAAATTGGGGTTGGGACATGGGGACCATTAGTTAACTAAAGTAGCTGTACATTTTCAGGAGGTTTAAGGGTTTGTACTAAATGATCTCTTCCAGATGTGAAACATGTAGGTCTAGGGCAGTGGATTGCAAACTTGACTGCACATTAGTACCATCTGGAAAGCAATTAAAACATACTGTTGCCTGGGCCCTAGAGATTTAGGGAGGGGTCAGGCTTCAGTACTTTTAAAATGTTCCCCCACAGGGATTCTACTATGTAGCCAAGATTGAGAACCAGTGGTTTAGGTGGGACTTTAACCGTTCAAAGTCCTTGGGTGGTGCAAACGATTAATGCACTCAGCTGCTAACAGAAAGGTTTGAGTCTACCCAGAGGCACCTCGGAAGAGAGGCCTGGCAATCTACTTCCAAAAAATCAGCCGTTGAAAACCCTATGTAGCACAGTTCTCCTCTGACACACATGGAGTCGTCATGAGTTGGAGTTGACTAGATGGCAACTGATCTTTTTTTTTCTTTATCTTTCAAACTGTGGTCCTTCGACCAGCAGTATTGGCATCACCTGGGAGCTTGTTAGAACTGCAAACTTATGGGCTTCCCCTCAATAAATCAGAAACACTGGGGTTGGCGTTCGCAGTCTGTGGTTTAATAAGCCCTCCAGGTGACTCCGATGCATGCTCAAGTTTGAGAACCACTGATTTAGGGCATCTGTTCTCAGCCTTGATTGTACATTAGAACCACCTGGGGACCTTTTAAGACAGGTTCCTGGGCTCTATCCCCTTAGAGATTCTCATTTTATTAATCTTGGGTGGGGCCCTAGTGTCATTATTTTAAAAGTTCCCCAGATGACTCTAATGTGCAGCCAATGATGAGAATAACTGGTCTAAGATTACGTCACCAAGCCCAGTGTTTGGTTTGATGAATAAAAGTGTACATCAAGTTGCAGATAAAAGCTATTTAGTTGGAGAATTGAGAATCCAGACGTAAATTCATCCACCTATGAACAGCTGATGTTTGACAAAGGCCCGAAGTCCGTTAATTGGGGAAAAGGCAGCCTCTTTAACAAATGATGCTGGCATAACTGGATATCCATCTGCAAAAAAATGAAACGAGAACCATTCGTCACACCATGCACAAAAACTAACTCAAAATGGATCAAAGACCTAAATATAAAATCTAAAATGATAAAGATCATAGGAGAAAAAATAAGGACAATGCTAGGAGCCCTAATACATGGCATAAACAGAATACAGATCGTAAGTAACAATGCACAAACACCAGAACAGAAACTAGATAACTGGGAGCTCCTAAAAATCAAACACTTAGGCTCATCAAAAGACTTCATCAAAAGAGTCAAAAGACAACCTGCAGACTGGGAAAGAATTTTGGGGTACGACAAATCCGATCAGGGTCTGATCTCTAAAATCTACAAGATACTTCAAAACCTCAACAACAAGAAGACAAATAAACCAATTAAAAAATGGGCAAAGGATATGAACAGGCACTTCACCAAAGAAGACATTCAGGTGGCTAACAGATACATGAGGAAATGCTCACGATCATTAGCCATTAGACAAATGCAAATCAAAACTACAATGAGATACCATCTCACCCCAACAAGGCTAGCATTAATCCAAAAAACACAAAATAATAAATATTGGATAGGTCGTGGAGAGACTGGAACTCTTATACACTGCTGGTGGGAATGTAAAATGGTACAACCACTTTGGAAATTGATTTGGCGCTTCCTTAAAAACCATCCAGGAGGGAGGGAGAGTGGTATTCACTAACTAGATAGTAGATAGGAATTATGTTAGGTGAAGGGAAGGACAACACACAACACAGAAAGTCAGTAAAACTGGACTAAACCAAAAACTAAGAAGTTTCCTGAATACAACCAAACACTTTGAGGGACAGAGTAGCAGGGGCAGGGGTCTGGGTACCATGGTTTTGGGGGACATCTAGGTCAATTGGCACAAAAAAGTTTATTAAGAAAATATTCTGCATCCAATTTTGGTGAGTGGCATCTGGGGTCTTAAAAGCTAGCAAGCGGCCATCTAAGATGCATCAGTTGGTCCCAACCCACGTGGAGCAAAGGAGAATGAAGAACACCAAAGACAAAAGGAAAATGTTAGCCCAGGAGGCAGAAAGGGCCACATAAACCAGAGACTTCATCAGCCTGAAACCAGAAGAACTAGATGGTGCCTGGCTACCACCAATGACTGCCCTGACAGGGAACACAACAGAGAGTCTCTGACGGAGCAGGAGAAAAAGTGGGGTGCAGAACTCGAATTTTAGTAAAAAGACCAGAGTTAATGGTCTGACTGAGACTGGAGGGACCCCAGAAGACAGGCCCCCTGACTCTGTATTAGCCCAGAACTGAAACCATTCCTGAAGCCAACTCTTCAGAGAAAGATTGGACTGGATTATGGGACATAAAATGATACTCGTGAAGAGAGTGCTTCTTACCTCAAGTAGATGCATGAGACTAAATGCGCAGCTCCTGTCCGGAGGTGAGATGAGAAGGCAAAAAGGGCAGGAGCTGGTTGAATGGATACGGGAAATCCGGGGTGTAAAGGAGGAGTGTGCTGTCACATTATAGGGAGAGCAGCTAGGGTCACATAACAATGTGTATATAAATTTTGGTATGAGAAACTAACTTGAACTGTAAATTTTCACTTAAAGCGCAATTAAAAAAAAAGATCTAGAGGTAGAGACATGCCCTACTTTAATAGTGAGATGAAGAGAACTCATCATCTGCTTTTATGTTCAGTTGTTTAGGTATTTCCATGAGTGCCTTTGGCTGTCGAATATAGAGGAACTCGCTAGCAGAAACAGAAAATAGTTAGAAAGACCATTAAAGTATTATTTAATGATGAAGTAGCAAAATTTAAGGACTCCTTGCCCTCTGGTTCAAGTATTCCAGCAATTCTCCTTCATCCCTGTGCTGCTAGGGATGGGAGACCTTGAGAATATAATCAGTTTTGATGGACAACTCGAATATTCTTTCTATGAAATTCATTTTATTAACTACAAACATTTATGAAAGCCACAACATATTACATCATGTAAGTGTCAGATCTTCTCAGGATCTAGTCACAAATTACTTTTTGGGAAAAATCTTAAAAGCCAACCTTGTATTCCATCCACCCTTTGTGAAATGTTTAAAAGTAGCACTGTGCCTTAATAAAAATGGTTACAAAAATTATCTTTGAGAGAATTCTTCAATATTTGTTACTTTGTAAATTATATTCTTTCCCTCTTTGTGACAGAAACAGAGCTCATTCTTTAAAAAAAAAACAATAAATCTATCTGTATGACAAAAAAAAAGGCTATTTAGTTGGGTAATTCATAGGCAAAATGGCTTGCTTTTCTGCTTCCTCCTTCTCTAGACCCTCCCAGGCTCTCTGAGCACTGGTTTGCTGTCCTTTACAAGGTTTTTATCTCTTTAAAGCATTTCCTTTCGTGCAATTATTTTGATGGGTGTGGTAGAGAGGAGCTTAGAGACTATCAGTTGCTAATAATCCTGGCCAAGCCTTAAAATTAACCCTCATATCCATAAGAGAAAAGGGAGCTCATTTTAATATTAAAGTAGAACAGTTGTTTTAAGGGCTTGTTCTCAGCCTGCTTCCTGTCTTCCAGACTGGCTTCTCATTAGGCTCATCCCTGGAGTAGCTGAACTGCTGAGTGCCAAATCTTGCCATTGCTTATATCTCAGATTTTGAGTTATACCCAAGGCCAAACCCATTGTTGTCAAGTCGATTCTAATTCATAGCCACCCAAAGGGTTTCCTAGGCTGTAAATCTTTATAGAAGCAGACAGCTACATCTTTCTCTTGCAGAGTGGCTGATGGTTCGAACCGCCAGCCTTTTAGTTAGCAGCCAACTGCTTTAACCACTGCGCCACCAGAGCTCCTTTACCCAAGGCCGACCAAACCTGTTGCCGTCGAGTTGATTCTGACTCATAGTGACCTGTAGGACAGAGTAGAACTGCCCCATATGGTTTCCAAGGAGTGGCTGGTGGATTCAAACTGCTGACCTTTTGGTTAGCAACTGAGCTTTTAACTACTGAGCTACCAGGGCTCCTTACCCAAGGCAGTGGTTCCTAATCTTGGCTGCACATTGAAATCACCTGGGGAGCTTTAACAGAATCCTAGTCCCTGAGCTGCACCCCCCAGATATTCTGATTTAATTGGTCTGGGGTGTGGCTCTAGCACCTGCATTTTTAAAAGATCCCCAAAGTGATTCCAATGTGCAGCCAGGGTTGTGATCCTCTGATTAAGGCTGTAGTTCCCAAACTTGTCTGCACATTAAAATCACCCAAACCAAACCCACTGCTGTCGAGTCGATTATGACTCATAGCGACCCTATAGGAGAGGGTAGAACTGCCCCCACAGCGTTTCCAAGGAGCACCTGGTGGATTCGAACTGCCAGCCTTTTGGTTAGCAGCTGTAGCTGTTAACCACTATGCCACCAGGGTTTCCAAAATCACCCAGGGGTCTTTTAAAACTTCCAGAGCCGAGGCCACACCTCTGATCAGTTAAATCATTACACTCTCTAGGAGTGGGGCACCAAAAAAAAAAAAACAAAACCCATTGCCATTGAGTTGATTCTGACTCGTAGCAACCCTATAGAACAGAGTAGAATTGACCCACAGGGGTTTCCAAGGAGTGGCTGGTAGATTCGAACTGCTGATCTTTTGGTCAGCAGCTGAACTCTTAACCACTGTGCCACCAGGGCTCCAGGAGTGGGGCACAGGCAGTGGTAATTTTGAAGTTTCCCCAGTGATTCAGTGTGCAGTCAGCATTGAGAACCACCATGTTAGGGTATTTGATAATGCTGTTTGATTATTTGGGGCATGGAAGAGAGAAGAAGATGATTGTCATTTGTGGAGACTTAGGTCTTCAAATCCTTCACCTTCAAAATCACATTGCCAATTTATAACTTAGAGGGTTACCATTGTCATTTTTCTAAGAAATACATTTCATAATGGCATGCCCATTGATCCTTGTACACAGTGTTCATTGCAGCATTATTCACAATAGCCAAAAGGTGAGCACAGTGCAAGTGTCCATCAACAGATGAATGGATAAACAAAATGTGGTATATAAATACAGTGAGATATTACTCAGCCATAAAAAGGAATCAAGTTCTGACACATGCTGTGATATGGATGAACCTTGAAAACATTATTGCTGAGTGAATTACACAAAAAGGACAAATATTGTGTGATTCCACTAACATGAAATATTTAGACTAGGTAATGCAGAGAGACAAAAGGTTATTAGCGGTTGTCTTAGGCTGGGTTTTCTAGAGAAGCAAAATCAGTGAAGTATATATATATATAGAGAGAGAGAGGGAGATCTCAAGTAGCTCACACAGTTGTAAAGGCTGGAAAGTCCCAAGTCCATGGGTCAGGCATCAGGCTGGAGGCTTTTCCTGACTCACATAGCTGCAGGGGCTAAGGAACCCAAGATCAGCAGGTCAGATGGCAGACCGCTGGCTCACAGGCTGTGGAGGCTGACGAATCCAAGGTCGGCACGTAATACAGCAGGCAGCTGGCTCAAGCCCCAAGAACTGGAGGTCAGATGATGATGAGCCAGATGCAGGATCCAGAGCAAGCAAGCGAGTTTTGCCAGAACGTCCATATGTATATTAGATGCAGGCCACACTCCTGAGGAAACTCCCCTTACAACTGATTGGCTGATCACATCAGATCACATCATGGAGGATGACTACATCATTATATAACTGCCAAATTACATCATAACATTACTGCCAAACTACATCATTATATAACTGCCAAACCACTGAGAATTATGGCCCAGCCAACTTGACACACAACCTTAACCATCATAGTGGTTAATGAGGGAAGGAGGGAATGGGGCTTTATTGCTGAAGGGGTACTGAGTTTGTTTGGGGTGGTGAAAACTGTTGGAAATAGATAATGATGATTACACGTCATGGTGAATATGATTAATGCCACTGAATTGTACATTTAAAATGGTTAAAAGGGCAAATTTTATGTTACATACATTTTACCACAGTAAAAAAAAAATGGTATGCCTATAAAGTGCAGTCATGAGCCATTTGAAGCTTCCTTAAAACCCATTGCCATCGAGTCGATTCTGATTCATAGCGACCCAATAGGAGAGAGTAGAACTGCCCCATAGGGTTTCCAAGGCTCTAATCTTTACGGAAGCAGACTGCTACATCTTTCTCCTACAGAGTGGTTGGTGGGTTCGAACTGCCGACCTTTCGGTTAGCAGCCAAGTGCTTTATCCGCTGTCCCACCAGGGCTCCTTGAAGCTCCCTTGGAGCTCACCAGTTAATACAAATGCAAAGAGATGATTGAAATGAAATTCAACGATAATGTCTGGGACTTAAAATTTTTCCCTCAGCTGATCTATTCCTCCAGTAGATGTATTTCTACATTACATTTCCCATTGTTTCTCCTCAAAGGAGACAAAGTGGGGTGGCAACACCCACATCCAGCCCAGAGCCACACAATGGAGAAACATGTAAATATCCTGTGTCCATTCATAACTGTTAGGTAGCCTCATGGTGCATGGAGGGGGAAAGGCCTTTGCTCTGAGGACCTAAAAAAGGAATTTAAATATTTAAAGGGGTCAGTCTTTACCTCTTGCATTTCCTGATAACCTTTACTTGTTGTAAGCAAGCTAAGGAATATCTGAGAAGACGAGAGGGCTGTGTTATACTTAGCTGTTAAATAGTCAAGGAACCCTGGTGGCACAGTGGTTAAGTGCTTGGCTGTTAACCGAATGGTTGCTGGTTCAAAGCCCTTATGGAAGTTGGCTTCTGTAAAGATTTACAGCCTTAGAAACCCTATGGGACAGTTCTACTCTACTCTGTCCTACAGGGTTGTTATGAGTTGGGCTCAACTCGATGGCAGAGGGTTTGGCTTTGGGGGTTAAATAGTCTGTCTCCCAACTAAACTGTACAGTTTGAGAGGATAAGAGCTATGTCTTGTTTATTGCTATATCTCTGTCTAGTGCCTAGCACAGTGTTTGAAATGTGGCAGGTGTTCAGAGAGGCAATATAGCATGCTGCCCAAGAGGACCAGCTTTGGAATCATGCAGACCTGGGCTTGAATTCTGGCTCCATCACTTTCATGCTCTGTGACTGGGAAGTTACTTAATCTAACTCTTTTTCCTACCCGCAATCCCTGCATCCCTGTAAAATAAGAGTAATAATAGTTCTTATCTCATGGGATTGTTGTGACTGATTGAGTGGAACAATATATGTAAAGCATTTCACAGATTGCCTGGTACATAGTACAAACCAGTTGCCATTGAGATTCCAACTCATGGCGACCCCATGTGTTGCAAGGTAGAACTGTGCTCCATAGGGTTTTCAAGGCTGTGACCTTTTGGAGGTAGATTGCCAGGCCTTTCTTCCGAGGTGCCTCTGGGTGGGTTCAAACCACTAATCTTTCTGTTAGCAGTCGAGTGCTTAACAGTTTGTGTCATCCAAGGACTCCTTGGCACATAGTAAGCCTACGTTAAATGGCAGTTATTCTTAATAGATTAGTTTTTGAATGAATAAATGGATGTCATAGCCTGCTTTCCCTTCCCACTCTTAAGGAGTTAAACTAGGAAAAACAACCTAATAAATTTGTTTTCTGTAAGATTTCAACACAATTTCAGGCAAACAAAGCCAAATACACATTGGAAAGAGTCCCTTCTCTGTTGGTGTGGGTGTTCGCTAACAATTATGTTATAGTCAAATATTACAAGTTGTAGTAAAAAGTTTAAATACAGTTTGAAGAAAAATGAAGCATAGAAAACAGACAAGGAAGGCCATCCCTCTCATTTTGTCACCCTCATAATATTGGTTGCTAAAATAACCCACTTGTCAAATCCCTTTGTGCTACTGTGAGAAGTGCTAATTCAAGATGTATTTTCTGAAATTAACCATGATGAGGTGTTATGAATTAAGGGCTTCAGTACAGAAGTGATAGAGTTCCCTTCTGGGTGGAATAGCTCAGGATTGTAAATTGCCCAGAACATCTACTGGCTTGCTCTTTAGCTCTCCTAAAAGGAAACTTATTTTGAGGGGTGTTTTTTTTTATTTTTGTTTTTTAAGTAAACATACTATTAATGCAGTATGAGATCCTGGATTGGATCCTATAACAGAAAAAGAACATTAGTGGAAAAACTGGTGAAACCTGAATAAAGTCTGTAGTTTAGTAAATTATATTGTGCTAAGTTAAGTTTTACATTGTGATGATTGTACTGTAATTATGTAAGATGTTAACATTAGGGGAAGCTGGGTAAAGGGTACACAGGAACTCTCTGTACTATATTTACAATTCTTCTGTAAATCTAAAGGTATTTCAAAATGCAAAGTTAAAAAAAAGAAACAAGGTCTTTTAAAAACTAAACATACATACAAAACAAGGTAAACACACTGATAATTTTAGAACAATCTGGTTCTGGGCAGGTGTTGAAGTCAGGGCTCCAGGGAGAGAATAGTACTCAGCCATATACCCAGATATATGTTAGATGTTTGACTAACTGTAGATACTACCCATGACAGAGAGACAAGAGGAGATATTATGTAGCAATTCCTTTTCAAATAATGAACTTCTAACAGCCTATCAAAAAACAGTTCATCTCTCTCAGTATAACCTAGCCTAGTTCAAAACACGGCAGCCTGATTCAAAAGAGATACAAATATAAGTTTTCTTAAAGTCTCATCTTGGAGTTGTTTGGTCTGCTAGGTGTTTGAAGTCATTTCTCATTGTAGTGCTAAATCTGCAATGGTAATTGTGTTCCAGTAGGTGCCCTGAACATAATCGAGCAAGGAGGGAGAAGAGGAATGAATGATCCAGCCATTTTAAAGCACCAGCCCCCTGATCCCTTCATTTCTTTTCTGTTCCCTGAATCAAATTATCTGCAGAATTAACTTCTGTGTCAGCTAAAAGGCAGGTGACTGTAACCTAATGTGATCAGCGTGGCAATGAAAAAAAGGTATTATTAAAAACTTGTGTTGGGGGAAGCAGAGTGGAATCTAAAGGAATGATGTCACTCTTCTTTCTCTTAGGTTCTTTAGAGATGTACTCTTGTGTGTATGTTTTTCTATAGCTGTAATCAGCCTCTGTGCCTGCTGTCTCCTATTCTGCAGTATTCACTTACCATTCTTTCACGTTCTGGCTTCCACCTGCACAGCGCACATAATTGTCATCTTTAATGGCAGTGCAACATTCCATTGTATCAAACAGCATGACGGTTCATAGGACTGGGCTCATTTTTCTGAGCAGACCTAAAAGGCCTGCTGTCTCTTAGCACCAGAGGTCTATTTTAGTTGCTGGCAGTGGCGACTAGCATGAGCGTGGGCTCGCGTGGGATTCCTGAGTCATCATCTTAACAGCATACTTTGAGTGCTTTGTTAACATTGCTCTGCCCACCACCCAACAACAGAGCCTCCTCGGGCTCCCTGGACCTGAGCGTGGTGCTTCATGGGCACAGGGGCAAAGGGACAAGCTCCCTGGCCCCCATGACCCTGAGTTGATAATATCTACATGCCAACAGCAGGCTTCCTGCTGCTTTTTCTCCTGCCAGAGATTGCAATGATAGCAAAACCAAGAGTGAGAGAATGGATTATTATAGCTGAAGGATTAAGGGCACAAGTCAAGAGGGCCATGGCTATAGTTCTAGGCGCACCTGTGAAAATGAAGTGGCATGAGGGGCTGATTTCAAGTCCTGGAAAATTGGGTGACAGCCCTCATTCTCTATACCCGTTCCTGTCAGAAATCTAAGTTTTGGTCATCCAGTAAGGGATTTACAGGGGGTGAGTGACAGAACAGTGAGTCCAGGCCTGACCCCTATTCCAGCCGAGGCCAATGACATATTTATAGGTTAAGAACGCTAGTTGGCAGGACTTTCCGGAGAAGAGTAGTGTTGTGTTCTGTGCACTTCATTATTAAGTCCTGCCAGTAGCAACTGCCTTGAAAACTAGTGATTCTAAGAGATAGGGAAGAGTGGTATTCAAAATAGATCGGGTATGACACGAGCACCAAACACTAAACACTCCAGGGGATTTAAAGCAAGATTAGTTACTATTGGTTTCCATGCAGCAACCCTAAATTATCACTGTTCTGTGTTCTGTAGGATTTTCAGTGGTCAATGTTTTGGGTATAGATCACCAGGCCTTTCTTCTGAGGAATCTCTGGGTGGACTTGAGCTGCCAACCTTTTGGTTAGCAGCTGAGCACTTAACCATCTGCATCACCCAGGGGCTCCCTTTAAACTTTACTGTGTATTAATTATATATGACCCATGTTCTACAGATCATAGGCTGGTCTATCAACCCTGCTGATAGGGTACTACTAGTGGATAGAAAAAGATACGAATGAAGACTGATGGCTACAGTTCAGGAGTTGAAAGTCGTTCCAAATCTATTGGAAACAATAGGTAGAGGGACCCCTCTACCTATTCATTTTGAGTTCTCTAGTCAGAAAGGCCAGGCCTGTCTTGCCAGACAAAATAGAAAAGTACCCAGAGTCATGTGGGGCTTGTTGAATGATGGGCTAAGGTCATATGCTCCAGGTGCATCTGATACAGGAGCTGGGCTCTGAAAGTCTGGAGGAGGGAAGACAAGACATTGACAATAAAAGAAGAGAAATCCTAAGGCAGCCACTTGACTGAAAGAAAATTTGCCCTCAGGGTTCAAGAAACTATCCTTAATCTTGGTCCCTGGGCTGCCACACTGAGATGTAGATTTGTAAGCCCTCTAGCAGATCTAAGATTCACAAAGGCTATATAGGAGGTGATAATTGTAGTTGCTACCCTAGATTATCTATGGTCATTGTACTTTAGAATCTAAGACATCTTTCTTTGGATTTTTCTCTGCAGAAAAAGGGATACCTCTCCCAGAAAGGGGGTTGTTGTTGTTGTTGTTAGGTGCTGCTGAGTCGATTCTGACTAATAGCAATCCCATGTGACAGGGTAGAACTGCCCCATAGGGTTTCCTATGCTGTCATCTTTACGGGAGCAAATTGCCCAGTCTTTTCTCCTGTGCAATGACTGGTGGGTTTGAACTGCTGACCTTTCAGTTAGCAGCCAAGCGCTTAACTATTGCACCACCGGGGTTCCTAGAAGGGGGGTATAGCTGTCTAATGGTCTGACTGAGCTTCTCCTCTAATGATAATAATAGTAGCTATTGTACCAGCCACTGTGCTAAGCTTTTTTTATATGGATTGTCCCCATTAATCCTCACAACAAGCCTGTGAGGTAGGTACTGTCATACCTGTCTTCACTGGGGGAGATTGCCAGGTCACTCAGCTTGATAAGGGGTATGTTAACAGTCTGCAGCAACAAAAGTAAGATTTACTCAGAAAAGAATTTTTCCCTTTTATAAATAAGAGTATACTGGTTATATTTCAGGTCCCTGCATGGCACAAATGGTTTGTGCTTGACTACTAACCTAAAGGTTGACAGTTCAAATACGACCAGTGACACCGCAGAAGAAAGGCCTGGTAATCTGCTTCCATAAAGATTACAGCCAAGAAAACCCTATGGGATAGTTCTGCTCTGTGACACATGGGGTTGCTATGAGTTGGAATTGACTCAGTGGCAACTTTTTTTTTGTTTTATGGCTGTATTTGACGGGTATGGATTTTCATGGCTGTATTTGAGGGGTATTCTTTAAGTAACTTCCTGTGATTGATTGATTCTATTTATGAAAATTTAGTTGATACCTAAGAACATGTACACTGAACAAAGGAAGTATGTCAATATACTGAAATTCGGTTGTGTTACAGATTGTTTCAACCTAAACTCTCTACCCTGCACTCCCATCATCCCCTTTTAGCCATTTTTCCCCTTCCTACTCTGCAGAGAAAGTACTGCCTCATAAACACACATGCCATCAAGAGAAATGCGGATGACCCTATTTTCTTAACTGTGGTTTGTTGAATTATAGTTTCCTGCCTGAGTTGAGATGTTTGCTGCATCCCTGGGTGAGAATGATTGGCAGCAGAATTCTCCAGTGATATTTATCAGGCAAATTGGAGGAAAGTGGATGGGCCTAGAGTGGCCAGAGAAGACTCGGGAGATGTGGTCCTCTTGGACAGAGTAGAGCCTTGGTTTGGGCACGCAGGAGATCTGGATTTTAGAACCAGCTGTGCCAGTAATCAGCTGTACAGTCTTGGGCAAGTCCACTTAACCTCTCTATACCTCAAGCTCCTCATCTGTATAACAACTGGGGTGGACTAGAAACCCTAGTTTCTTTCCATCTCCATGACTAATACACTGAGCCTCAGTCAGAATCCTGTCAAGACTTCCTGGGGAAAGCAAGTCCACAGAATCCCTGGGGTGGCTCACTTACAGATAAGGCCATATACAATGCACAAGAGCAAGAGATGTGTCAGACTCTCCTGATGGGGTTGTAAGACATCTTTCTGTGCAAGGTTTCTACCTCTCAGAAATGATTATGACTTAGTTGGTTCATGCTGCCTGGTGAAGCGGTATAGGTAGAGTTAAGAGCATGGGTTATGGTGTTGGACCTTAGTTTGAAACCCATTTCTGCCGCTTTCTAGTGGGTGCCCTTGAACAAGTTATTTAACTGCTCTGAACCTCAGTTTCTGCCTCGGTAGGATGGTGATAATGGAACCTCTTCATTGAATTGTGAGGATAAAAGGCAAAATATATATATAAAGCATTTAGCGCAGATGCTGGCAAAATGGAAGTGCTCCAGCAATCTTGTCTGCTTCTACTACTGGTGTGGTTATTGATATCACCACAATTCTTCTGACATGGGCATAGGTAAGCTTCAGTATTCTTCCTGGATATAGCTTTCTTTTTCTGGGTAGAGTTTGAGAAAAGCATAAGTGGATCTTTCTGGCCTAAAGTAGCCTTAGAGTCAGACAGATCTGAATTCAATTTCCTGCTCTGCTCCTTGCAGTCTGTGGGACCTAGGAAAGTTATTTAACTTCTCTGTCCCTTAGTTTCCTCATCTATAAAATGTAGTCAGATGTAGTGCCTACCCCAAGAGTTGCTGTGAGCAAGATAATGGATGTGAAGAACTTGGCACTGTGCCTGGCAGAAAGAAAGCACTGAATAAATGGTGGCTGTGGTACTAATACAGGTCCCTGGGTAGGGCAAACGGTTTGAGCTTGACTGCTAATCTAAAGGTTAGTGGTTCGAACCCACCGAGTGACACTGCAGAAGAAAGGCTTGGTATCTTCTTCTATAAAGATTACAGCCAAGAAAACCCTATGGAGTAGTTCTGCTCTGTTACACATGGGTTAAAGTCAGAATCGACTTGATGGCAATAGGTTTGTTTTTTGGTTTGGTGGTACTGATGGTGATAGTAATAGTAGTAAAAAGTTGTCAAGTCGATTCCAACTCATAGTGACCCTATAGGACAGAGTAGAGCTGCCTCATAAGGTTTCCAAGGAGTGGCTGGTGGATTTGAACTGCTGACCTTTTGGTTAACAGCCCGGCTCCTAACCACTGCGCCACCATTGGGATGGAGGTTTGAATGCATCCAAGCTCTATATCTTTTGCATACCTAACAAAAGTGTTAGGAGAGGCAGCAGTTACTCTTCTTGAAGGGACAGCAAAGGAATTGTTGCTGGGCTTCACAGAAAGTGGCTGGGAATTTGAAATTGAATTGCTTTTGGAGGCCGGACTAAAAATGATTCAGCATAGCACAATTCTCAGCCCAGAGGTTCTATTTATTTTTGCCACTCCCCTTATACCCAAGAACCTCAAGGGAAAAAGGTGTAATTCTAAACTAACTTATACTTCTAAGGCTCAATTTCAGCTGGTCACCCAAGATGTGTTGTCAACAGACTTCATCAGGAACATCTGGGTGCAAAGATGTAAAGTCTCTGTTCTTCTTCACCAAGATTGTCTTCATTCTCAAGTAGATGCCACCTACCCTTTCTTATCCCCTGATATTCCTGCTGTTTCGAGCCTCTGGGTAGGTATAGGATTAATTTGATGGTTAGATTACAGATGTACAGGAACAATGAGGTTCTCAGGGCTGTGATGTTAGAGTAGGTGGAGTTGTAGTGGGAGTGGAAAGGTGTTATCAAATAGAAACTGAAAAGCTGTGTAGTCATGATGGTTCTAGAGATGAGCACATTTGCCAGGGGAGGGATATTAGATGTTTCTTTTGACTTCCCTCTGTTTTTCTTTTTAGTAGTCTCTTAAAAGTCTAAAATGAGAAAGAAAATAGCCAGTCACTGCAAGGGAAGCAAAGTGCCAGGTTTCCTGTCCTTCCCAGACCACTTCAGGTTAAAAGGGTGTTTGTTGGCCAGTTCCCAAAGGGGGTGTAGACCGTACCCCATGAGGCACTCACTCCTTGCCCCAGCCTGATATTTTCTCTCATCTTGCTCTTTCCCCTCTTCCTTTCATTTAAGGAGTACTAACCACAGGAACCAAAGATCTCTCCACAGGGATTGTCCAGTAACATTTCTTCTGTGTCCCGTGTATCCATTCTGTTTTAGGCTCTGGGCTCTGAGGATATAGTAATGAAATTGAATTTCAATTTTGGACAAAGATTTAGGGGTAATTGCTGATACCAGGAAACACTTCCTCAACTCTTCTACCAGATACCCTCCACTCAACTCTGATGCTCTCCCCTCATCCCCAGGGCAGTGGCCCTGGCCAAGTCCAGGCCCCTCCAGGCAGTTTAAGAACTCAAGGCTCCAGGGTAGCCTGAAATACCAGATCCCTTGGAGAGCTGATGTGACATTATAATATTGACAGTTGATGATCTTGGAGACTGGGGTCTCAAAGAACACTGAGAAGGAGTGGCTGTTAGCACAGTGAGCCTTCAAAACCTCACAGATTTGTTTTTTAATTTTGATGCCTTTATTGTGTTGGGAGAAATGATATTAGTGCAGTATAAAAAATAATACACAAAGATCCAAAGAAAGGCATCTAGGCCTTTTATTTCTCAAAATCACCCAACAAACACCCTTTTAACCTGAAGTGGTCTGGGAAGGACAGGAAACCTGGCACTTTGCTTCCCTTGCAGAGAAAACCACTGCTAATATTTGGCTGATATCCCTCCAGATATTTCTATGCATATGTGCACATCATGTTACACGTGCTGTACTATAACTTGCTATTTTCTCTAACAAAATGTCAGGTTGTGAGAAACTTCCCATGTCAGTAAATGTTGACTTACAACATTAGCCTTCTTGATGTCTGCATAGTATACCATAATTTATTTAGCCATTCCCCATTTTGGACATTTAGGTTGTTTCCAGTTTTAAGCTGTTGTACATAATGCTGTGATTGAACATCCTTGATACAGTTCAAGGAATGAGATTGCTGGCTCAAAGGGTATCCACATTTTAAAAATTCTTGAGATTTTATGTATACATATATATACACACACACACACACACACATATAAGAGGCAGGGAGAGGGAGGGAGAAATTTAGTATGAGAGTGTGCTAGTGACAGTGAGCCAGCCAAATTACCCTCCATAAAGGTTGTAACAATTTGTACTTCCACCTTTAAAATAATCCTATAACCATCCATTCAAAGTGGCTGCAACAATGAGCTCGAGCATAGCAACAATCGTGAGGATGGCACAGGACCAGGCAGTGTTTTGTTCTGTTGTACATAGGGTCACTATGAGTCAGAACCAACTCGATGGCACCTAACAACAACAACAACAACAACAAAAACATAGCCATCCAAAGATCTTGTCTCACCCAGTACTGGGAGTCATACTGGGCTTCCAGAAGGCAATCCCCAAGCACTCTTGATCCCCAAGCACTCTTCCTGTACTTCCGCTTCTCTTCTTCTCCTAACCACCAACCATAGTATAAGTTTCAGACTCAAAATAGAAATACTATTTTAGAAATTGTGAGGGAAGGCCTGTATATCTTCTCTGACTAACCACTGGTCCAATATTACCTTCAAAAGAATCATCATCAATATATGGAGCTGAAGTCTGCAAGTTAGCACTTTGATTGTAGTGGAGCTCATTAGCTTTCTGATCTTCACTTCCTGTAGAACATTCACCTTCTTCCATTGGTTCATCTAAAGCAAATGTTACTGGTGTATTCTTTTTAGGTCTTAGTAAACCTTCCTTCTGTACAGCAAGAAGATGAGGAAAGAAAGCCAGTTGGTGCCCAAAAGTTCAGGGATTGGTCCCTGGGGCAATAACATTCAAAAAGCTATTTACCTGAAGGATTGGTTTTAGGGGTCTAGCTTCTACTGAATGGTGTCCTAAGTCCAGTCTTTTCTGTTTGGTCATTCTCATCCTAGTGTAGAAGCTGGGGAAGGTAGAAAGGACAAAGCAGTAGTAGAAACAGATCCACTTTAAGTTTCTTAATCAGCTCTTATCCCATCCTACCATACGCCTTTGTTTAACAGCAGAGCATTTAGACCTTTCACTCCTCAAAACCTTGAGCACCTCCTATTTTCTTTTTTCTTTTACTCTTTTTAACATTCCTGTTCTTCCCCATCATTTCTTTTTATTGGGAAGATCAGAGAACCTGGAGGCTGAGAACATGGGATAGTTCCATGACATTCATTCATAGAATAATGCCAGTAGGCTCCTTAAGGGGCTCATGTGCCTTTTTTCCTCCACATGGCAAACAGAAGCCCTGTTTTGGAGAAACTGTACTACTGATAGGTTGATTATACCTTTATACAACTCATCCTGGTAACATGACTGCTCAAATTGTGTGTGACGGGTGTACCTAACAATGTCGGTCACTTCCCTAGCTCCATTTGGGCCAGCTGATCTTGAGAGACTAATTTGGTGCTGCACAGAATCCAAGTACCTCCTAGAACTCCCTGCTTATGTTGAAGATTGACTCCTGTATCTATTCATATCAGTAAACCCAATAGAGGCAGCTCAGTAGCTCAGTACCTGCTGAATGAACATCTTTCTCTAGAGCTTCTGGTGCCCTTGGAGGTTGGGTTTCTTGAGGTAGGTGATAGTCCCATTCCACATTGCTGTTGACTAGTACATAGCTCTTCATATTTATCCCCGATGGCAGCTAATAACCAGCGCAGCCCTTCAATTATGGGCTGATGGTTTCTTTTTTGGAAGTTTTTGATGGCTGAACAAGGCTCCTGTGACAAAAAGAGAAGACTTCATGGAGCCCACATTCCCAGTAACTCATCTAAAGAGCAGAGGTTCACATACGCTCTGCCATGCCTAGAGCAGCTCTAGGACCTTCTAAGAGACACTCAGCGTTGACTTCTTAGAAGATAAATGAAAGATACAAAAGCTAAAGTCCTTTAGTAAAGTGGTATAATGTCCTGGATGTGTGACCCTGGGCTTAGACTTAGAGTCTCTAAGCCTTATCTTATCTATAAAATGGAGATATTAAAACTTCCCACGTAACAGAGCTATTTTGAAGGCTTAATGAGAAAACAGATGTGAAAGTGTTATAAGAATGTGATATTTATTATCACCCTCAGGTCAGAAATCATTACGGTAGATGTTGCCTGGCAGGGAGAGGCTTTGTCCCAAACCCAGCATATGGAATGGATTATTGAATGGGCCAAGGAACACATCAGCTAGACTCCAGAGGGAGAGGGAAGGAAGGGGTTGACACTTACCACTCGGTACAGGGACTTATTTACTAGCCTTTCCAGGAGCAGGTACTCAACAATTTCACGAGGCAGGAGGGCATCCTTCTTGTCTTGTTTGTTTGCCAGGCTAGAACAGGGCACAGGAGAGAAGGATGCAAGAAGAGAGAAGCATGAAACAGAAATAGAGACAAAGAGCAAGGAGAGAAGATAAAGAGGAGGAGAATCAGCTCTGGCACAACTGCTGTATGTCCAATGAGATGAGCCAGGAATTTTTCTAGCCAACTCTCAATGGAAGGAAGAGATAGTGCAAATAATTTAAATCCAAGATAATTCCCAGGCCTCATTTCTCACTTCCCCTACATTATACCATCAAACTTTAATTAGAATTGCAAACTAGGATATGAACACATTTAGAGTTTTTACATCCCGTCCCAAACTCTGTTCATGCTGTAGTGGTGGTGCTAATGAGGAATGAAAAAGGCAAAAAAGGAATGGGGGAGGGGTGAAGATTGACTGGTGACTTGAATTATCACCCTGGAATAAGTGTTACTCAACTCTTGAGCAGTCTGCTAAGGGAGGGGGCCATTGGCATAAATTATGCAAATTAGGGGTCATTTTCTGCCACTGTGAGATCTTGGGATTAAAGATTGAAACCAGACAAAATGAGAAGCAAATCACTGAAGGCAGTCTTCAGGAAGAGTCAAGGGATGGGAGGTGGTAGATCCAGATATTACTCTCCATTTCCTTTTGATGCTTGCCTTCAAAATTATCTTTATACAATTAAGTAGGTCCCTAGGTGGCGCTAACGATTTGTGCTCAACTGCTAACCTAAAGGTTGACAGTTTGAACTCATCCAGTGGTGCCCTAGTGATCTACTTCCAAAAAATCAGCCTCTGAAAACCCTATGGGGCAGATATACTCTTTAACCTATGGTGTCACCATGAATCAGAATCAACGTGATGCAACTAACAACAAACAACACATTTAGGTAACATGCCCTCCGTGGCAGTGTGTGGTAGAAAGTGGCCCCAGAAAACAACCCTCAGAGAAGCAGGCCACTCCACCTCACTGAGCCTAATAAGGAAAGAGGAGATCTAGCTGGGCCTTGACAAAGGGACCATTGCACCCTTCGTCCTATATATGGATCTTCTTAAGGCACAAAATGGGAAGGGGAAGTCAGGCCTAAAGGAAGACTCTTACAATAAAATCGGTTTTCCTGCCACTCGCTCATCAGACAGCAAACGTGGTAAGATGATTTTCACTTCTTGCATGCGTCCTAAGTCACTGGAGTCCAGCACAAAAACAATCCCATGGGCCTGTGCATAGTAGTTAGGCCATAATTCCTGACCTTTCGGGTCTCCGTTTAGGTCGTAGATGGAAATATTGTAGTTGTCTAACAGCAGTGTAGTCAGTTCAGATTTCACACATTTGTTCATTCTGCCGGGAAGCACTATGAGTAGAAGATAGGAGAAGCAACCACTAAGTAAGGAAATACAGTTAGTCAGGGTCTGATTACTCAGTAAGTAAGGTAAGCAAAAACAGATGAAATTGTTCACTACAGATGAGTAACTAAGCACAAGTAAGCCTGTGCTTCCCTTGCTTATTGGGTCATCCACCCCTGTCAGGGATTGTAAATTTGAAAAGAAGCTTTGATTCCGTAGGGAGGTGCTGTGGGGTTGGGGGGGAGAGAGAGAGATGCCAACCATACCTAGAAGCAGAATCTTCGATGTGGTGAAAAAATGTGAAATTGTTCACTACAGATGATCTCGTAAGCAAGGTAAGCACTGTTTACCTTGCCTATTGGCTAATCCACCGCTGATTTGTTAACTGATTAGCTAAACCTTGACTAGAGCCTGCCCCTTAAAATCCTACTGAAGCATTCTGCCATCCTGCTCATACTCATGGATTCATCTTCCTAAAACATCACTTCGCCCATGCTACCCTCTCGTGGCTCAATAAGTTTCAGTGACTGCCCACTGCTCCTAGGATAGGATGCAGACTCCTTTGCCTAACCTGCCAGGCCTTCTCCTAGCACTCTAACCATACTGATGTCCTCATTATTTCTGGCACACGCCCAGTCTCTTCCTCCTCTGAACCTTTGTTCATGCTCCCCCTGCTACCCCCATGCCAAATGAATACCATGCACTCTTTTGCCATTGGACCTTCACAAGATGCTATTCCTTCTGCTTACAACACTCTTCCACTACTCTTTGCCTGGTTAGTGCCTTTTGTTTTGGGAGGGGGTATCAATTTAAATCTTGTTTCCTCTAGAAAGCCTTCCTTAACTCACACCACCATCTCCCGGTCTGGATAAGGTGCCTTTCTTCTGAGCTTATCACCATCATAGCACATGTCACATTGTTGTAAAGTATACGATTTACTTATCTGCATTATAAATTGTAATAGGACAGGAATCCTTTCAGTTTTATTCACCATTATATTCATGATGCCTCGTATAGCAGCAGTCACATAGGTGCTCAATAATATTTGTTGAATGAATTTGATGAATGAAAGAAAGAATGAACAAACAGGAGGTCATTGCCTCCTACCCTTTCTTCAGGAAGCATTATCTGACCTGCCCAGCTCTCACTTTTCCCTCTCTCACTGAGCACATGGTCTCTTGAACTGGTCCTTTACCTCTTTCTGTGCTTGCCCTGTCTCCCCACCTAAAATATAAGCTCCTTGAGGCAGAGAGGGGCAGGTGTTCAATAAATGTTTATGGTGACTGTTACTGTGGGTGAGGGTATGAAGTCTTCTCCCTCATATCTTTTCCAAGAACCCATGTAAGACTCAGACACATTTCACCTTTAAAAGCTGTGGCCAGAGCATAAAATACCAGAGGGAATCCCATGCTTCATTCAGCTCACATAGAAATGCAGTTCACAATGTCAATCTATATACATTCCAGTTGGCTAACCTGACAGTTTTGGCCTAGCTCTCTGCCCTCATCCATAGCAAAATGATTTTATAGATTCTCTAAATCCGTACTAGGCAGTTCCAAATAAGTAACTTCTTATTTATAGTTGCAGATCTGCCTGTGACCTTTTCCATAGGATTGCCAGAATGAGTCAGCTGAGAAGTTAGTAACATGCTTTAAGATCTTTGGAAATGTATGATTATACACACATTTATCTGTGTGTGCATCTATATATATGTGTATATGTGTATATTATTATGCTTTAATGTGATTTTATACCTCCTTTTCTGTTTTCATGTTAGTCAATGATCTTTTTAATTATAGCTTTCAGATAACGTATAATTTTCAGTCACAACTTTGGTGTGACATTTGCTATGTCTGTATTAGACTACTTAAAAATAATAAGTGAATAGGTTAAAACTCTAAAGGAAATTTTTAAATCTTGTTTCCTGCATCGAGGCAAGCTTTATATTATTTTTTCCCTGTCAGAGCAAAACATTTTCCCTAGTTTTTTTTTTTTTTCACTTGAAACCTTACCAATTCCTTCACTAATGCAATCTATTGTTGGTGAACCCTAGATTCCATGAAAAGTTGTTCCCTGACAATTTGTGTTTCTCTTTTTTCCTCTATTAATTTGTAAACTCCTTGAGGACAAGTAACATCCCTGGGTGGCATAAACGGTTTGCTCTCAGCTACTAAGCAAAAGGTTGGCTGTACGAATCCACCCAGTGATGCCACGGAAGAAAGGCCTGGGGATCTACTTCTGTAATATTACAGCCATTGAAAACCCTACTCTGAAACCTGTGGGGTCACCCTGAGTTGGAATCGACTTGACTGCAACAGGTTGAGGACAGGTGCTGAGTCAAATTCATCTCTGTATCCCTTGTGGGTTTCTTTTTTTTTTTTTTTTTAATTGTGCTTTAAGTGAAAGTTTACAGTTCAAGTTAGTTTCTCATACAAAAATTTATACACACATTGTTATGTGACCCTAGTTGCTCTTCCTATAATGTGACAGCACACTCCTTCTTTCCACCGTGGATTTCCCGTGTCCATTCAACCAGCTCCTGTCCCTTTCTGCCTTCTCATCTTGCCTCCGGACAGGAGCTGCCCATTGAGTCTCATGTATCTACTTAGCACTCTCTTCAATGAGTATCATTTTACATCGTATAGTCTGGTCTAATCTCTGTCTGAAGAGTTGGCTTCGGGAATGATTTCAGTTTTGGGCTAACAGAGTCTGGGAACCATGTCTTCCTTGGTCCCTCCAGTCTCAGTCAGACCATTAAGTCTGGTCTTTTTACTAGAATTTGAGTTCTGTACCCCACTTTTCTCCTGCTCCATCAGGGACTCTGTTGTGTTCCCTGTCAGGGCAGGCATTGGTGGTAGCCAGGCACCATCTAGTTCTTCTGGTCTCAGGCTGATGTAGTCTGTGGTTTATGTTACCCTTTCTGTCTCTTGGGCTCTTATTTTCCTTGTGTCTTTGTGTCTTCGTTCTCCTTTACTCCAGGTGGGTTGGGACCAATTGATGCATCTTAGATGGCCGCTTGCTAGCTTTTAAGACCAGAGACACCACTCACCAAAATGAGATGCAGAACATTTTCTTAAGAAACTTTGTTATGCCAATTGACCTAAATGTTCCCTGAAACTATTGTCCCCAGACCCCTGCCCCTGCTACTCTGTCCCTCTAAGTGTTTGGTTGTATTCAGGAAACTTCTTAGGTTTTGGTTTAGTCCAGTTGTGCTGACTTCCCTGTATAGTATGTTGTCCTTCCTTTCACCTAAGATAATTCCTGTCTACTATCTAGTTAGTGAATACCCCTCTACTTCCCTCCCCATTCTCGTAACCATCAAAGGATGTTTTCTCCTGTGTTTACATCTTTTCTCGAGTTCATATAATAGTGGTCTCATACAATATTTGTCCTTTTGCGACTGACTAATTTCACTCAGCGTAATGCCTTCCAGATTCATCCATGTTGTGAGATGTTTCGCTGATTCATCATTGTTCTTTATCGTTGCGTAGTATTCCACTGTGTGAATATACCATAATACGTTTATCCATTCATCTGTTGATGGGCACCTAGGTTGTTTCCATCTTTTTGCTATTGTGAACAATGCTGCAGTGAACATGAGTGTGCATATATCTATTCGTGTGATGGCTCTTAATTCTCTAGGATATATTCCAAGGAGTGGAATTGCTGGATCGTATGGTACTTCTATTTGTAGCTTTTTAAGGAAGTGCCAAATTGATTTCCAAAGTGGTTGTACCATTTTACATTCCCACCCACAGTGTATAAGTGTTCTAGTCTAACATTTATTATTTTGTGTTTTTCACATTAATGCTAGCCTTGCTGGGGTGAGAAGGCATCTCATTGTAGTTTTGATTTGCATTTCTCTGATGGCTAATGATCGTGAGCATTTCCTCATGTGTATGTTAGCTGCCTGAATGTCTTCTTTGGTGAACTGCCTGTTCATATCCTTTGCTCATTTTTAAATTGTGTTATTTGTCTTTTTGATGTTGAGGTTTTGTAGTATCTAACAGATTTTAGAGATTAGACACTGATCAGATTTGTTGTAGCTAAAAAATTTTTCCCAGTCTGTAGGTTGTCTTTTGACTCTTTTGGTGAAGTCTTTTG
>NW_004443987.1:911711-947111 GCF_000243295.1 Trichechus manatus latirostris
TATTCTTTTTTGTGGTGTCTTTACCCGGTTTTGGTATCAGGGTTATGCTGGCTTCATAGAATGAGTTTGGGAGTATTCCATCCTTTTCTATGCTCTGAAAAACCTTTAGTAGTAGTGGTGTTAACTCTTCTCTGAAAGTTTGGTAGAATTCTACAGTGAAACCCTCCAGGCCAGGGCTTTTTTTGTTGGGAGTTTTTAAATTACCTTTTCAATCTCTTCTTTTGTTATAGGTTTAGGTTTATTTTGTTGTTCTACCTCTGTTTGTGTTAGTTTGGGTAGGTAGTGTGTTTCTAGAAATTTGTCCATTTTCTCTAGGTTTTCAGATTTGTTAGAGTATAATTTTTCATAGTATTCTGTTATGATTCTTTTAATTTCAGTTGGGTCTGTTGTGCTGTCACCCATCTCATTTCTTATTCAGGTTATTTGCTTCCTCTTCTGTTTTTCTTTTGTCAGTTTGGCCAATGGTTATCAATTTTGTTGATCTTTTCAAAGAACCAGCTTTTGGTCTTGCTAACTCTTTCAGTTGTTCTTCTATTTTCAGTTTCATTTAATTCTGCTCAAATTTTTATTATTTGCTTTCTTCTGGTGCCTGAGGGCTTCTTTTGCTGCTCTTTCTATTTGAGTTGAAGGGTTAATGTTTTGATTTTGGCCCTTTTTTGTTTTTGGATGTGTGCATTTATTGCTATAAATCGACCTCTGAGCACTGCTTTTGATGTACCCTAAAGGTTCTTGTAGGATATGTTTTCATTCTTATTTGATTCTGTGAATTTCTTTATTCCGTCCTTAATTTCTTCTATAACCCAGTAGTTTTTGAGCAAGGTATTGTTCAGTTTCCATACGGTTTCATTTTTTTCCTTTCTCTTCCTGTTATTGATTTCTACTTTTATGGCTTTATGGTCAGAAAAGATGCTTTGTAATATTTCGATGCTTTGGATTCTGTTAAGGCTTGCTTTATGGCCTAATATGTAATCTATTCTGGAGAATGTTCCATGTGTGTTGGAAAAGAAAGTATACTTGGCTGCTTTTGAATGGAGTGTTGTGAATTTATCTGTGAGATCAAGTTGGTTGATTGTGGCATTTAGATCTTCCGTGTCTTTATTGAGCTTCTTTCTGGATGTTCTGTCCTTCATCGAAAGTGGTGTCTTAAAGTCTCCTACTATTACTGTGGAGTTGTCTATCTCTCTTTTCAATGCCGATAGATTTTATTTTATGTATTTTGGAGCCCTGTCATTGGATACATAAATATTTAATTATGGTTATGTCCTCCTGGTGTATTATGTAGTGTCCTTCCTTACCCTTTGTGGTGGCTTTTACTTTAAAGTCTATTTTGTCAGAGATTAATATTGCCACTCCTTCTCTTTTTTGATTGTTGTTTGCTTGATGTATTTTTTTCCATCCTTTGAGTTTTAGTTTGTTTTTGTCTTTGAATCTAAGGTCTCTTGTATGCAGCATATAGACAGATCATGTTTTTTTGTATCCATTCTGCCGGTCTCTGTCTCTTTATTGGTGCATTTAGTCCATTTACATTCACTGTAATTATTGATAGGTATGCGTTTAGTGTTGTCATTTTGATGTCTTTTTGTGTGTGGGTGTGTGTTGACAGTTTCTTTGTTCCACTTAATTTTCTGTGCTGTCATTTTTCTTTATGTATTTTCTTTTCATCTTTTTCATTGTCATTGATTTTGTATTTGCTGAGTCTTTGTTTTTCTCATTTTTTATTTTAATGTGTAGGATTGTTAGTTTCTTTTGTGGTTACCCTAATGTTTACCCCTATTTTTCTAAGTTTAAACCAGTCTTTTATTTCTTGATATCACCTTGACTTCCTCTCCATATGAAAGATTGATGACTACATTTTTTAGTCCCTCCTTTTTGTTTTAATGCTGTCATCTTTTACATATTGACGTCTCTGTTTCCCTATTTTCAGCGTTTTAGCTTTGATTTATTTTTGTGACTTCACTATCTGGGTGGATATCTGGTTGTTCTGCCCTGTGTTCTAGTCTTGGGTTGTTATCTGATGTTACTGATTTTCTAACTGGAGGGCTCCCTTTAGTATTTCTTGTAATTTTGGTTTGGTTTTTGCAAAGTCCCTGAAGTTCGGTTTATCTGGAAATACCCTAATTTCACCATCACAGTTGAGAGACAGTTTTGCTGTATATTATAATTCTTGGCTGGCAGTTTCTTCCTTCAAGGCTTTGTGTATGTCATCTCATTGCCTTCTTGCTTGCATGGTTTCTGCTGAGTAGTCAGAGCTGAATCTTATTGACTGTCCTTTGTAGATGACATTATACTTCTCCCTAGCCACTCTTAAAATTCTCTCTTTATCTTTGGTTTTGGCAAGTTTGATTGTAATACGTCTTCATGACTTTCTTTTGGGATCTACCTTGTGTGGAGTTTGATGAGCATCTTGGATAGTTATCTTCTCATCTTTCACGATATCAGGGAAGTTTTCTGCCAACAAGTCTTCACAATTCTGTCTGTATTTTCTGTTATCCCCCCTGTTCTGGTACTCCAATCACTTGTAGGTTATTCCTCTTGATAGAGTCCAACATAATTCTTAGGGTTTCTTCATTTTTTTAAACCCTTTTATCTGATTTTTCCTCAAATAAGTTGGCGTCAAGTGTTTTATCTTCAAACTCAGTAATTCTGACTTCCATTGCCTCAATTCTGCTCCTTTGACTTTCCATTGACTTGTCTAACTCTGAAATTATATTGTTAATTTTCTGGATTTCTATTTGCTGTCTCTCTATGGATTCTTGCAGCCTGTTAAATTTGTCATTGTACTCTTCTATAATCTTCTTAAGTTCCTCTTTTGCTTTGTCTGTGTGTTCCTTGGCTTGGTCTGCGTTTTGCCTAATATCCTTCCAGATCTCTTTCTTCAAGTTCTGTACATTAATCGTATGTATTCCACCTCCGGTAACTCCAAGAAGTTCTCTTCCTTTGGAAGATTTCTTGATTCTTTATTTTGGGAGCTTGCTGAAGCCATCATGGTCTGCCTCTTGATGTGATTTGATATTGACTGTTGTCTCCAAGCCATCAGTAAGTTACTATCTTTATTTATTTTATGTTTGCTTACTGTGTCCTAGCTTCTTGTTTTTGTTTTTATATGCCCAAATAGGCTGCTCATGTGAGCTAGTTTGATTATTCACTCCTTTGAAGCTCTAACGTCCTGTCACCAGGTGGTTAGATCTGTTACTAGGTATGTGAGGCCAGGAGTCCGTTTACTTTTCTTGTATGGATTCAGTTCAGGTGTTCAGGTAGTTGGTCACCAAGTGTGTGGTACAGGCTTTCACCTACAGTCCTAGACAGGCAGGGGTGATTGGAGTAGGCACAGGTATCTAGCTGCAGTAGGGTGTCACACACTGAGCAAGGCAGGGGGCCGATGGCTGCCCCTAAGTGTCTGGGAGGAAAGCGTGTCCCTGTTCCCTAGAGTGCATCTGTGGTTGGGTTTTGCAGCCAGACTATGGGCATCCAGTGCTGTTGGCTGTAAGGACTGGGAGGCACCACTTATTCTTGGACCCCTGTCACAGGTGGCTAGGAGGTGTGGGTGGAGCCACCAGTCCTCAGGCCCCTGATGTGGGTAGGTGAGGACCCTGCTTAATGGGCAGAGTGGTGTCAAATGTCACAAACTTGCCACTCCACCGTATAGCTGATACAGTTGAAGTTAGGCTTCAGGCATATACCCTGTTGTACTGTGCTAATGAGGGCCTATGCCGTTGAAATGGGCCCACACAGGTCTATGCAGGGGTGAAAGGCATCAAAGTCCGTTGGCCCCTTATGCCTGTTCCTAGGAAGCTGTGCCTGCCCTAAGTTCCTGGCTTAGGGGAGCTGGCAGATTAGTTTTTCCTGTTTGTTAATTTGTTCCCTCTCCAAGGCCAGGAGAATGGCTCATGGTGCGTGACGGGTCCTACTCCCGGCCCAGGGGATAGGGCAGTTGCTGAAGCCAGCCTGGGACCCAGTGCAAAGCAGGGAGGAGGTGGGTAAATGAGAGAGAGATTATTCCCAAACAGGGTATTTTTTGATCCATGCAGTAGGTTAGATGCATGTACTTATCTTTTGCCGATTGAGCACCACTTTTCACTGGTTCTGGAGGCTTGAGTAGACTATCCACCGCTCAGACTCTCCTGACGTGGAGAGCGCATCCTGAAAGCCACTGCCTGCCTCACTGCACCTGCCAGCCTATCCGGCTCATAGGGTACTGGTTCCTACTGGGTCAGGTCTGGCAATTCGTCGCTGCTTCTGAACTGTCTCTCTCTCCCCTTGCCACTCAGTCTGATTCCTCAACTTTGCCTTTGATGTTCAGGGCTCCTAGATTGTCATATATAATCGATTCACTTGTGTTTTTGGGTCTTTGTTGTAAGAGGGACCACCAGAAGCATCTGACTACTCTGCCATCTTGGCCCTGCCTCGAGTAGTGTTTTTCTTAAAACATGGTCTGGGGAGTGTCTGCTTCAGAATTACATGGGGTTGATTGTTAAGTCTTACCCTAGACCAAATGAGTCAGAATCTCTAGGCTTGGAACCCAAACATGTCTGTATTTAACATACTCCCTACAGTTAACAAATTCCCCAGATGATTCTTCTGCACTTCAAGCTTGAGAACCACTGCCCTAGAAATCAATGTAACTCATGCTTACTTGTGCCTCAGCATCCTCTGGTGAGCTTGTTAAGCTATAGATTCTCTGAGTCCTCCTCAGATCAAAGTATTTGAACCTCCAGGTCCTGGGCCAGTAGTTTTGAAAGCTCCCCAGGGGATTCTGATAATTGCTTCTCAATACTCACTAGACTCCAGGAGCACCTGTGGCACTTTCAAAAAAAAATACGATGCCAAGTCACATTCTCTGAGGATTTCATTCCACAGATCTGGGGTGGGGCTTAAGCATCATGTTTTTTAAAAAAGCTTCCCAGGTGGTTGAAACGTGTAGGCAGGTGTGAGTGGCACTGGACTAAATGTCCTCATTGAGGGCACCTGCTTGTGCTTACGCTTGAGTTTCTTGCCTCATGTGACCATGCTAGACAAAACAGTTATAATGAATAGTGTCTTCAGTAATAATGGCTTGTGTCCCAAAATATCTTATAGCTGGCATCTTCAAACATTCATGCAAGCAACTACTTGTAGAATTTCCCTCCTAGACAACAATCTATCCTTGGTAATCATCTCATAAACATTTTCAGGAGCAGGGGAGGTAAGCTGTTGGATTTTGGGCCCAGAACAACCTATTAGGTTGACTGTGGTTGTCCTGCATGGACAGTAGTGGCCTGAAACACTCTTCATAAGTAATACATCAGTGGTACTTTGCTTCTTGGCCATGCAAAGCTGCTGTATGAATGAGGTCACTACCATAAACCAAGACATTTATGAATCAGCCCCAAGTTAGTCACTGAGCACAAAACAAGCTATGCAGTAACAAAACGAATTAAATAGACTCTAGGCCCTGTCCTTTAGGGATTAGAATGGAACGCAGACAATATTCTCATAAATTAAAATGGTATACAGCTAATTCCAGATGAGTGCCTCCCAAGCCTGACTGGCCATCAGAAACAGCTGGGGCATTCTTTAAATATATATTACCAGGCCCCACCTAGACTGGATGGGGCTGAGTTGGGGCTCTAGAAAGTTATCTCCTGTTTTAGCAGTAATCTTGTGATATACCCAGGCTCCTTGATTTTTCTGCTGCTGCCTACCTTTTTTTTTCTCCCCCTACCATTTCTTCTTGTTAAGTTCTATCAGAGAACTGGAAGGAGAAAGGAAAGACTTAAGTTTGCTGCCTATCAGGTGGAACATTAGGCTGAACCATTGGCTAAAATTGTGGTGCTTGGAGCTGCCTCTACAGGAGGAAGAAGTGAGAAAGTGGCAACATGTAACCTGAGGGGAATTGTGGGAATTAGAGTACCTACCTGAAGGTACTAAAAGTACAGAGGCTAAAGATACAGAGATGAAAAGATCCATTTCTTAACTTCTACTCAAGGGGCCCGCAGTCTACAAGATGGACTTGCAATTGCACAATGATGCTGTGATAATTGCCACAATGGGGGATGCACAGAGTAGAAGGAGCCAGGAAAAGAGGCTTGGGGAGATTGGGAAGGCTGTCCTGATGTCAAGGCTGGGCCTGGAGGTATTTGATGAAGCAGGTAGATAATGGAGGCAATGATATGCTAGACAATGGGAACAGCATGTGCAGAAAGCATGAGCATGTTAACTAGAACAGTGTAATGATGGGGGAATGGCAAACGATTTGTTCTGGCTGTATCATAGGCCATATGTGGAGAACGTGGGAATGAAGCTGGGGAAAGAAACAGGGACCAAATCATGGAGGGCTTTGCATGCCACACTAAGGAACTTAAGTTTGCTTTTGAAGACAATCAGAAGGCATTGAACGGTTTTGAGCAGGAAAGTGCAATGATCAGATTGTTGAATTAAGTCTTTCTGGCAGTAGTGTGGACTGCATATTGGTGGGACAACTGGAGGTGCCTGGATCCACCAAAAGGCTGTTGTTAAATATAGTTCAAGGAGATTGATGAGGGCCTCCAGTAGGCCAGTGGCAGAGGGGGCAAGTTAGCCCTTCCCTGTACTTTACTGTGGACTGCTAGGTTACAGAAAACTCAGCCACATCATCATATCCCTTCGTTTATTTAATAAACATCTATGGAGTGCCTAAGGAGCCCTGGTAGTGCAACAGTTAAGGCTTGGCTGCTACCTGAAAGACTGCTGGTTTGAATCCACCCAGCAGCTCCACAGGAGAAAGACCTGGCGATCTGCTCCCATAAAGATTACAGCCTAGAAAACCCTGTAGGGCAGTTCTACTCTATCATATAGAGTCTCTATGAGTCGGAATTGACTCAGTGGCACCTAACAACAATAGAGTGCCTCTTATGCCAGGCACTGTGCTGGGCTCCTAGAGTGATTGGCTAGCAGTTAGCTGAGTCTTCACAACTTGTATACTATCTCCATGAAATTCTGTGCAACAACTTCTTGAAATGTCAAAGTATTAAGCAGGAGATATACTTGAATATCTCTGAACTGACAGTATTTCTCAAGCTCCAACCCTCTATATTAGCTGTCACAAAGAGTTTCATGTTATTAAACTTCTTTATCACCCCACACGTGTTTCTCTTATCTACACCAAATACCACTTTAATTGAGTTCAGAAACTAGACACCGTGTCACACATGCTATCCTTCAAAATTGACTGCAATGCTTTACATAGTTTGAGCTCATGCACAGTGACACTACGAGAGGAACTTCAATTAGGACATCTTATAAAGGAAGCAGGTGACAGACATTTCATCTCATAGCATAAGCAGGCTGATAACACCCAGAGAGGGGTGTGTGTGTATTACGTGTGTGAGAGAGAAAGAGGGAGGAAGGGAAGGGAAAAGATGGAAAGAGAGAAAGTGTGTGTATGTGTGTATTGTGAGAGATAGAAAGAAGAGAGGGAGAGATAGAGAAGAGAAGATAGAGGGGATACACTGTGTTGTGAGAGAGAGGAGAGAGAGAGTATGTGTGATTTTGTGCTTGTGTATATGTGTGTGTGTTGTATGAGAGGGAGAGAGTTGTAAGAGAAAAAAGGGAGGAAAGGAAGGGATTAGAGTTGGAGAGTGTGTGTGTTGGGGGTATGAGTTTGTTAGGGAAGAGGAGAGAAGAGAGGAGGGGGGAGATGAGAAGGGAAATAAGAGAGGAGAGGGGGAGATGAGAAGGGAAATAAGAGAGGAGAGACAGAAGAGAAGGGGGGAGAGAGTGTTTATGTGTGTTGAGAGAGAGAGAAAGGAGGATGGGGGAGAGAAGGTGTGTGTGTTTGTGTCTTGAGAGAGTGCATGTGTATTGTGAGAGAGAGAAAGGAAGAGAAGGGAAGAAAGGGGGAGAAAGAATATATGTGTGTTCGTATTGTCAGAGAGTATATGTGTGTTGTGAAAGGGGAGAGAAGAGTAGCAAGGAAGAGAGAAAAGAGAAAAGGAGAGAGTGTATGTGTTGTGTGTGTGAGAGAGAGTGTGTTGGAAGAAAAAGGGAAAAAGGGTGAGCAAGTGGGAGAGATAAAGAATGTGTGTTATGGGGTGGGAGAGAAAAGGAGAAGGGAAGAGGGGAGAGAGAAGAGGGAGGAGAATATGTTTTGAGTGTGTGTGTGTGTTGTAAGAGTGTGTGTGTGTGTATTGTGTGTAAGGAAAGGAAGGGAAGAGAGAGAGTGTGTGTGTCTGAGTACTGTGAGAGAGAGACAGAAGAGAATATGAGAAGGGAGAGAAATGGAGAGAGAGTGGGGGGGAATGAAGAACAGAGGTGAGAGAAGAGGGGGAGAGAGGGAATGTGTGTGTGTTTGTATGTGGGTGTTGTGAGGGGGTACAGAGAGAGAAGGGAAGGGAGAGGAAAAGAGGAGGGCAAGAGAGGAGGGGGGAGAGAGTTTATGTGTGTGTGTTGTGGGAGAGAGTTTGTGTATATTTTTAGAAAGAGGAAGGGAAGGGAGAGAGTGGGAGTGTGTGTGTGTGTTTCTGCTTGTGGATATGTTGTATGAGAGAGAGAAGGTGTGTGTGTTGTGTGTGAGAGAGAGGATGTGTTGTGAGAAAGAGTGACAGAGGGAGGAAGGAAAGGGAAGATAGTAGGTGTGTGTTTGCTGTGAGAGAGAGAGATAGGAGGAAAGGAGAGAGAACAGAAGGGGAGAGAAAAGAGGAAGGGAAGAGGAAAGGGGAGAAAGAAGAGAAGAGGAGAGCTAGAGAAGAGAAGAAAGAGGGGGAAAGGAAGGGAAGAGTGGGTGAGAGAAAAAAGGGAGGAGAGAGAATGTGTATATATTTGTGTGTGTGGTGTGAGAAAGGGTATTGTGAGAGAGTGAAAAGAAAGCAGAAAAAGAGGAGAAAGAAGGGAAGGAGAGCTAGAATGTATGTGTGTATGTTTCTGTGTGTGCATTGGGAGAGTATGTCTCTGTGTTGTGAGAGAGAAAAAGAAAACGGAGAAATAGAGAAGAGAGGGAGAGGGATAGTGTTTGTGTGTGTGTTGTGTTTGTGAGAGAGAGACGCGACAAGTGGAGAGAAGGAAGAGAGACAAGAAAATAGAGTGGGCAAAAGAGACAGACGGGGGAAGGGAAGTGAAGGGAGGAGAGGGAGAGAGAGAGAAGGCAGGAGAGCATGTCTGTGTTCATGTGTTGTCTGCATGAGAGAGTGTGTGTGTATGTGAGAGAGAGTGTGTGAGAGTGTGTGTTGTGTGTGAGAGAGGGAGGAATAGAAGGGAAGAGAGCAAGAGGCTGTGTGTGTCGTGAAAGAGCGGAGACGAGAGGGTAGAGACAGAAGAAAAGAGAAGGGGAGAGAGAAAGGAAGAGGGGAAGGGAAAGGAAAAGAAGGAGAGAGAAGAAGAGGAGGGAGAGTTTGTGCATGTGTGTTGTGAGAGAGAGAATGTGTATATGCTGGTGTGTGTTGTGAGACTGTGTGCATGTGTTGTGAGAGACAGAACAAAAAAGGAAGGGAAGAGGGGGATAGAGTGTGTGTGTTTCTTTTGTCAGAGAATGTGTGAGTGTGCTGTGAGAGAGTGTGTGCGTGTTGTGAGACTGAAGAGAAGAGTGGGAGACCTAGAGAGGGGGAAGGGAAGTCAAGGGAAAAGAGGAGGTGAGGGGAGTAGAGAGGGAGTGTGTGTGTGTGTGTGTGTGTGTGTGTGTGTGTGTGTTTGTGTGGGTATGTGTTGTAAGAGAGAATGTGTGTGTATGTTGTGAGAGAGTGTATTTGTGTGTGTGTTGAGAGAGAGAAGGGAGGAAGGGAGGAGAAAAGAGAAGAGAGAAAGGGAGAGAAAAGAATAGAATGGGGAAGAGAGAGGGAGGACAGGAAGTGAAGGGAAGAGGGGAAGAGAGAAGGGGCGGAGAAAGAGTGTGATTTGTGTTTGTATGTTGTGAGAGAGAAGGTAGGTGTGTGTTGTGAGAGACTGTGTATGTATATGTTGTAAGAGAGACAGAGTGTGTTTGTGTATTTTGTGAGAGAGTAGGAGGAAGGGAAGGGAAAAGTGGGGGAGAGAGTAGGCCTTATGTGTTTCTGTGGGTGTGTGTTTTGAGAGAGGGAAGAGGAGAAGGGAGAGAGCAAAGAGTGAGGGGAAGAGAGAAAAGGGTGGGAGAGGAAGGGAAGAGGGGAGAGAGAGAAGGGAGAGTGTGTGTTTGTGCATGTGTGTTGTGAGTGTGTGTGTTTTAGGAGAGAAAGAGAAGAGAGGAGGGATGTTAAAGGGGGAGAGAGAAAAGAGAGAAGGGGAGACAGAGAGAGAGCCAGATAGAGAAGGGGAAGGGGAAAGAGAGGGGAGTGTGTGTGTGTGTGTTGTAGACGGAGAGGAGAAGAGGGGGTGAGAGGACTGGGGGAGTGAATAGAAGAGAGGGGGTGAGAGGGAAAAGAGGAAGGAGAGGGAGAGAGCATGCATGTGTTTTGAGAGGAAGAGGGGAGAAAGGTAGAGAGCGAGAGAGTGTGTGCCTTTAAGTGTGTATGTCTGTGTGTTGTCAGAGGAAAGAAGAGAGGGAGAGATAGAAAAGTGAAGAGGGGGGAGTGTCATGGTTTGAATTATGTCCCCCCAAAAATGTGTGTATCAATTTGGCTGGGCCACAATTCCCAGAATTGTGTGGTTGTCCTCCATTTGGTGATTGTAATTTTATGTTAAAGAGGATTAGGGTGGGATTGTAACACCACCCTTACCCAGGTCATATCCCTGATCCAATGTAAAGGGAGTTTCCCTGGAGTGTGGCCTGTACCACCTTTTATCTCTCAAGAGATAAAAGGAAAGGGAAGCAAGCAGAGAATGAGGGGACCTCATACCACCAAGAAAGCAGTGCCAGGAGCAGAGCGTGTCCTTTGGACCCTGGGTCCCTGTGTGGAGAAGCTCCTAGTCCAGGGGAACATTGATGAGAAGGCTGACAGAGAAAGCTTTCCCTGGAGCTGACACCCTGAATTTGGACTTTTAGCCTACTTTACTTGTAAGGAAATAAACTTCTCTTTGTTAAAACCATCCACTTGTGGTATTTCTGTTATAGCAGCAGTAGATAACTAAGACAGGGAGAGATTGTGTGTGTGTGTGTGTGTGTGTGTGTGTGTGTGTGTGTGTGTTGAGAGAGAGGAGACGAGAGAAGGGGAGAAAGAAAAGAGAATAGAGTGAGGGAACAGACATGGGAGGAGGGAAGAACAGAAGAAAGAAGAGTAGAGGAGAGGGAGTGTGTGTTTGTGTGTATGTGTTGTGAGAATGTGTTTGTGTGTGTGTGTGTTAAGAGAGACAAAAGAGAAGAGAGAAGGGGAGAGAGAAAAAAATGGAGAAGAAAGAGACGGGAGGAAGGGAAGTGAAGGAAAGAGAGACAGAGAAAGGGGAAGAGTGTGTGTGTGTGTTGAGAGAGAAGAGAGGAGAGAAAGGGAGAGAAGAGAATAGAGTGGGCAAGAGAGAGAGAGGGCAGAATGGAAGTGAAGGGAGGGAGAAAGAGAAGAGGAGGAGGGACAGTGTGTATGTGTGTTGTGTGAGTGTGTGTGTTATGAGAGTGTATTCTGTGAGAGCATGTATCTGTGTGTATGTGTGTGTTGTGAAAGAGATGGGAAGGAAGAGGGGGAGTGAGCGGTGTGTGTGTGTTGTGAGAGTGGGTGTCTGCATTGTGAGAGTGTGTGTGTACTGTGAGAGAGAGTGTGTGTTGTGAGAGAGAAGAGGGAGAGAGAAAAGAAGGGAGGGAGACAGGAGAGAAGGGAAGTGAAAGGAAGAGAGGGAGGAGAGAGTGTGTGTATGTTTGTGTGTATGTGTTGTGAGAGTATGTGTGTTGAGAGAAAGAAAAAAGAAGCGGAGAGTAAAGAATAGATTAGGGAAGGGGAGTGAAGGGAAGAGAGGGAGAGAGAAAGAAGGGGGAGAGTGTATATGTGTGTGTTTTATGTGTGTTGTCTGAGCATGTATGTGTGTGTGTTGTGAAAGGAAAAGGAAGGGAGAGGGGGAGTGAGTGTGTGTGTTGTGTGAGAAAGAGTGTGTGTTGGGAGAGATTGTGTGTGTTTTGAGAGGGTGTGGGTGTGTTGTAAGGGATATAGTGTGGATGTCTGTGTTGTGAGGGTGTATATGTTGTGAGAGAGAGTGTGTTTGTTAGAGAGAGGAGGGGAGAGAAGAATAGAATGGGAAGAGAGACAGTGAGGTGAAGAAAAGTGAAGGGTAGAGAGGGAGAGAGAGAAAAGGAGGGGAGAGTGTGTGATTTGTGCTTTTATGCGTGTGAGAGAAAGGGGTGGTGTGTGTTTTGTAAGAGAGAATGTGTGTGTGTGTCTTTGTGTGTGTTGTGAGAGAAAGGGGAAGGAAGAGAAGGAAAGATGGGGAGGGAGGAGGGGGAAGGGGGGAGAGAGAAACTGTGCCTGTGTGTGTTTCTGTGGATGTGTGTGGGTTAGAGTGAAGAGAAGAAAAGAGAGGATAGAAGAGAAGAGGGAGGTGAAGGGGGGAGAAGGGAGGAGGGGGGAGACAGAGAAAGGGGGAGATAAACTGTAAGTGTATGTGTGTTGTAAGAGAGAGAAGAGAGATTAGAGGGGGAGAGAGGGATGAGAAGAGAGAAGGGGAGACAGAGAGCCAGATAGAGAAGGGGGAAGAGAGGCAAGAGAGAGATGAGGGGGTTAGAGAGAGAGAGTGTGTGTGTGTGTTTTGAGAGAGCATGGATGTGTGTGTGTGGTGAGAGAGAGAAGGGAAGTGAGGGGGAAGTAGAGCGATTTGTGCTTGTCTGTGTGTGGTGAGAGAGGGTAGGTGTGTGTGTTGAGAGAGAGAAAGTGTGTATGTTGTATGTGAGAGTGTGTGTGGCAGTGTTTTGTGTGTGTTGTCAGAGGGATAGTGAAGAAGGGAAGAGGAGTGGGAGAGTGAGAGAAAGTGTGTGTGTTTTTGTTGTGAGAGACAGAAGAGGAGAGGGGAGGGGAGAAGGAGAAAGAAAAAGGAAGGAAGGGAAGAGGGGGAAGAGAGAACAGGAAGGGGGCAAGAGAGTGTGTGTGTGTGTGTATGTGCTGAGAGAGGGAGGAAGAGAAGAGGGAAGAGAATGTGTTGTGAGAATGTGTGTTACAAGCGTGAGAAAGAGAAGTGAAGGGAAAGAGGAGGAGAGTGATTTTGTGCTTGTATGTGTGCTGTGAGAGTGTAGGTTTATGTGTTGTGTGAGAGTGTGTGTTGTAAGAGAAAGAGAGAGGGCAGAAGGAAAGGAAGAGGGGGAGAGCGAGATGTATGCTTGTGTTTCTGTGGGTGTATGTTGTGAGAGAGAGAAGAGGAGAGGAGGGGGGAAAGAGAAAAGATATAGAGTGGAGGGGAAAGAGAAGAGGAGGAGGGGGGAGAGGGAGAGTGTATGTGTGTGTGTGTGTATGGTGTGAGAGTGTGTGTGTATTGTGACTGTGGGTGTGGGTGTTGAGAGAAGGGGTGTGTGTGTGTTGTGAGAAAGACAAGAAAGGAAGGGAAGAGGGGGGAGAGTGTGTGATTTTATGATTGTATGTGTTGTGAGAGAGTGTGTATGTGTGTTGTGAGAGGAGACAGGGAAGAGAGCAAGAGAGTGTGTGTGTGTTTCTGTGGGTGTGTGTTATGAGAGAGGAGAGAAGAGAGGAGAGAGAAGGGGGAAGATAAAGGGGGGAAGGAAGGGATGAGAAGAGAGTGAGAAGAGAAGGGAGAGAGTGTGTGTGCACGCGCACACGTGTGCTTGCACATGTAGAGAGGGGAGAGGAGGAGAGTGTATGTGTTGTGAGGGGGGAAGGGAAGAGAGTGAGAAAGTGTACGTAGGATTTTATGCTTGTGTGTTATGAGAGGATAGGTGTATGTGTTGTGAGAGAAAAATGTGTGTGTGTGTATTGTGAGGGGGAGGAAAGGAAGGAAGAGCAGGAGTGTATGTTTCTGTGGGTATGTGTTGTGAGAGGGAAGAGAAAGGAGAGAAGGGGAGAGAGAAGAGGGGGAGAGAAAGAGCATGTGTTTTGAGAGAGAAAAAAGGAAGGGGGAGAGGGAATGTGTTTCTGTTGTCAGAGAATGTGTGTGTGTGTTGTGAGAGAGGAGAGAAAAGAAGAGGAGAGAGAACAAAAGAGGGTGGAAGCCAAGGGAGACAGGTGGAGAGAGAGGACGGGGGTGGGGGGGAAAGTGTGTATGTGTAGTGAGAAAGAGAAGAGAGAGAAACAATGTGGGAAGGGAAGATGGGAGAGGAGGGGAAGAGAGAGACTGTGTGTGCTGTGAGAGGAGAGGAGATGGAGAAAGAAGAGGGAAGGGATGGGGAGAGATGAAGAGAGGGAGGAGAGGGGAGAGTGTGTGTGTTGTGAGAGTGTGTATGTGTTTGAGAGAGAATGTGTATGTTAAGCGAGTGTGTACTTGTGAGAGAAGAAGGGAAGGGAAGAGGGTGAGAAAAAGAGTGTGTGTGTGTTGTGAGAGGGAGAGGAGAGGGGAGAGAGGGAGAACTGAAGGGAAGAGGAAGAGGGAGAAAGAGTGTGTGTGTGTTTATGTGTATGTGTTGTGAGAGAGAGGAGAGAGAAGAAAGGGGGAGAGAGACGAGAAGGGGGAGAGGGAGTATGTGTGCATGTGGTGAGAGAGTGGGAAGAAAAGAGACGAGGAGAAAAGAGAGAGTGTGTGTGGGGGTATATGCATGTTGGGAGGTGTTTATCTTCAAAAAGAGGGAAACTGAGGGTCATGAAGTAAGGCTAGGAAAAAATGAATATCTCATTGGTCCCTTGGGCCTATGGGAGACCTAAACCAGTGTGTGATGAATGCTATTGTTTCCTTATGCCTGTGGAAAACTTTCACAAGAACAGTTTTACCCGAGTTATCCAGTCCAATGATAATGAGTGTCACGCTCCTGGAAATGGAAAAGAGAAATGAGTCCAAGCCTGAAAACGCTGTTAGTTCTTAGGCTAAACAGAGATCTGCCCTCTTCCTTAGTGTTTGGGGCTATGGCTACAGGAGCTCCACTGCGTGCACCAATGAAAGGCATAGCCAAGGTGGTAGAAGGTGATGTGGGAACCCCTCCCCAAAGCCTTCAGGGTGGCTTTTCCCTGATTGCCTTGCCTTGTGAAATTGGCCGTCCTCCCCCAACTCTACCCCCAGTCCTGCAGATGCTGCTTAATCACTTCCCCTAACAATGTATATCATGAAGACTTGTCCCTCAAGTGGATGAGGGCAGATACACTGAAGGAAGTGGCAGAATAATTCTAGAGAAATACTTGCAATATTACCTTCGTGTCTCTTTGGTTGTCTTTATCCAAGGCCAGCAGGAGGTCAGTAGCCGGAACATGGTTAAATTTGGTTCTTTAATACAAAGAGAAGTAAGTAAACTATAGATTAGCCGCATTATTAACACTACACTGAACCTAATTCAGCTTATGACTACACAAGTGCTGATAAACAGGAGGCCTGGGACTGGCAGAAGAATTCTGTTACTTCATTATATCCAACCTTGTCCATAAATGTCATAGGTGGGACTGGTTATCCTCAAGTCTAGTGGCAGGTTCAACCCACACAGTCACAATGGCATTAAATGTGGTTTCAGCCATATTTCGTCCCTGCTAGGAATATCTTCATTCAACCTTGGAGAGGGTGGGCTAATGACTCCTGCCTTGGAAAAGAACTAGCTTAGATTTCAAAAAGGATCTATTGAGGAAATCTGTTCTAAGTAACAGCTATCCATTGGTCTTGGTTCTTTCACTGCCTCTGCTTCTAAGATGTGGGTGTTGGTGACCCACTATTATAGATTTCATATAATTCCTGGAGCTGTAAAGGACCTCATCAATTCAGGTGCCCTGCTTCCAAAGATTCCCAGTCAGTAGACTTGTAGATGAATCCAGGGAACTGCATAAGCTTCCCAGGGGATATCAATGTACAACCAGATTTGGAAGAAATTGCCTAAGTCATAAGGAGTAATTTAGGCAATTACTTCAAGATTCATCTATATTGTAGTATGTATCAGTACTTTATTGGTTTTTATGGCTTAAAAATATTCCATTGTATGGATACACCACATTTTATTTGTCCATTCATCAAGTGATGGACATAAGGGTAGGTTCCACTTTTGAGCTGTTATGAATAGTGTTGCTATGAACATTTGTGTACAAGTTTCTATGTGAACATATGCTTTCATTTCTCTCGGGTATATACCTAGGAGTGCAATTGCAGGGTCATATAGTCATTCTATGTTTAACCTTTTGAGGAACTGCCAAACTGTTTTCTAAAGTGGCTACATTTCACGTTCCCACCAGCAATGTATTTCTGCACCTCCTCTACATCCTCACCAACACTTGTTGTTGTCTATTTTTTTAATTATAGCCAGCCTAGTGGATGTGAAGTGGTATCTCATTGTGGTTTTGATTTATATTTCCCTAATGCCTAATTATATGTTGAAATCCAGAGCTGGGGGAAGCCCTGGTTTGGTTAGCAAAGTACTTCAGTTGATAGTCAGCTGGACTTAGCTTAGCTATGTGATGAGCACAGTTTATGTGCCAGCTTGTTAATGGGTAACTTAGTAGGGTTCTGCAGAGTCATTTCACTGTTTTGGAGACTCACATTTCATAGCATTTATTAGAGCACCACTGTCTCCATAGGAAATCAATCAGAATGGCCTGGCTTATGCCAGACAAAAGGGAAACCTTATATATGGCCCATGATCAAAAACAGCCTTACTCCATCTTTGCTCATGAAGCTGATAAGACCTGGAGCCTGAAACACCAGAGTCTAATTGTCTGGGTTCCCTGATAGCCATCTCTCTTTGAGACAAGGCCAGTAACAGCTTCATGACTGTTTCCTGATCATTGGCAGGGCTTTCTAGCTGGATCTCAGACTCTCTGTATTTGCCAGTGCCACCAAAAAAGGTCAAACTGTGTTTACACCTGACATCACGCAAGTTCTTCCTTTACAAGGAAGAGTAAACAGGATAACTGAGTGGGAAGACTATTGAACTAGGGATTACTGGTCCTATTTTTTCTTCCCATTGCTTCTCCTGGGCCATCTGGGATAAAATCACCTATATTAAACCTACCATTTTCAGATTCTTTACCTGTAGAATGGAGATGATGATGTATTTTGCTTACCTTGTGGTGGTTGTTTATCTCATAAGAAGTTGGTTTTTAGATGAAAGAGTAGTCAGGAAGGTGTATTGAGCTTTCTAGCCTTCTTGCTAGACTAACACAGCTCAGGTGTTCCTTTACAAAAGGTATGGCAACGCCCTAACAAAGGCTGTCAAGGTTCCGGTGTATCTATGGCAACACTGTCTGGTTCATAGCAACCAAAGTTACATCTCTTTCCCTTATATGATAATAGCTATTACTAAATTAACTTTTAGTCACTGTAGTTGTTATTCAGTTTACAAAATATTTAGATAGAACTTACTATTTGCCAGCACTCATTTAAGCACTTTATACACCTTAACTCATAGAATCAACTCGATAGCAATGGTTTTGGTATGACGTGATAAAGTAGGAGCTATCGTTCCTACTTTTCTTTTTTTGGTGAAATTACACACAGCAGATCATACATTCATTCAACAACTTCTACATGTATAGTTCAATGATGTTAGTTACATTCTTCATGTTGTGTCACCATTCTTGCTATCTCTCCCCATATTGTTTCACTCCCATTGACTTAGACTCACCACCCTTTACTCATCTATACTTTAAATTTACTGTTGTCAGTTTGATCTCATGTAGATAATTCTTTAAAAGAGCACAATGCTCAAGGTGAACACTGTTTATTAACTCAGCTAAACTATAGTTTGAAGATGACTTCAGGGGATGGTTTTGGTTCAAGGTTCAAAGTTCTCAGGGCAACATATTTGGGGGTTCCTCCAGCCTCATTGGGTCAAGTAAGTCTGGATGCTGTAAGAAATTTGAAATTCTGTTCTACATTTTACCCCCTTTTGATCAGGATTCAGCTTTTGAGTTCTTGATAAAAATATTCAGTAATGGTAGCCAGGGACCATCCAGTTCTTCTGGTCTCGTGGCAAAGGAGGCAGTATTTCATGGAGGCAACTAGACTTGCAGTCTAGTTCCTTCTGCAATCCCTGGGTCTCTTCCTTTCTCTGCTGTTCCGGGTGAATAGAGACTAATTGTTATATCTTGGATGGCTGCTCAAAAGCTTTTAAGACCCCAGGCATTACTCACCAAATGGGAAATGAAGGGTAGGAGAGAAACTGTAAAATCGTTGTTAGGCCAATTGGCTGTACAGTCCCACAAAACCATGGCCCTAAGCTTTTGAACCAAGAGAACTAATCCCGTGAGGTGTTTGGTTGTACCAAAGTAGTATCAGTAACTGCATCCTCTTTTTTTTTGGTTGTTGTTGTAGAATTATATATAACACAGCATTTGCCATTTTGCCGTTTTTCTGACGTACAACCTAGTAACATCATTTACGTTAGTCAAGTTGTGTAACCCATACCCTTAATTGATGCCAATTTTCCCATTACCATAGACATAAACTCACTACTTCCCAGAGGATGATTCCCTCTCTCCCTCCCCTCTCCCACCTCAGGTAACCATATACGACTTTAACTTATAACTTTAACCACTTATAACTTTAACAATTCTTGTCATTTCATATAAGTGAGGTCATATAGTATTTGTCCTTTTGTAATTGACTTATTTCACTCAGCATAATGTCTTTGAGGTTCATCCATATCATAGCATGTATCAGGACTTTATTTCTCTTTATGGCTGTATAGTATTCCACTGTATGTATATACCACATTTTGTTTATCCATTTATCCATTCATGGGCACTTAGGTTGTTTCTACCTTTTGGCTATTGTGAATAGTGCTGCTATGAACATTTTTTTTTGTTAGGTGCTGTCAAGTTGGTTCTGAATCATGGTGACCCTATGTATAACAGAACAAAACACTGCCCAGTTTTCACCATTCTCACAATTTTTGTTGTACTTGAACTCATTGTTGCAGCCACTGTGTCAATCCATCTTGTTGAGGGTCTTCCTCTTCTTTGCTGACCATCTGCTTTACCAAGCATGATGTCCTTCTCCAGGGACTTATCCCTCCTGATAACATGTCCAAAGTATATGAGACAGAGTCTCACCATCCTTGCTTCTAAGGAGCATTCTGGCTATATTTTTTCTAAGACAGACTTGTTCATTCTTTTGGCAGTCCATGGTATATTCAGTATTCTTTGCCAATACCATAGTTCAAAGGTGTCAATTCTTTTTCCATCTTCTTATTCATTGTCCAGCTTTCACATGCATATAAGGCAATTGAAAACACCATGGTTTGGGTCAAGGACACCTTAGTCCTCAAAGTGACATCTGTGCTTTTTAACACTTGAAAGAGATCTTAGATTTGCCCAATGCAGTGCTTTGTTTTGATTTCTTGACTGCTGCTTCCATGGGTGTTGATTGTGGGTCCAAGTAAAATGAAATCCTTGACAACTTCAATCTTTTCTCCATTTATCATGATGTTTCTTATTGGTCCAGTTGTGAGGATTTTTGTTTTCTTTATGTTGAGGTGTAATCCATTTTGAAGGCTGTGGTCTTTGGTCTTCATCAGTAAGTCCTTCAAGTCATCTTTGCTTTCAGCAAGCAAGGTTGTGTCATCTGCATACAGCAGGTTGTTAATGAGTCTTCCTCTAATCCTGATGCCTAGTTCTTTTTCATATAGTCCAGCTCCTCGGATTATTTGCTCAGCATGCAGATTGAATAGGTATGGTGAAAGGATACAACCATGATGCACACCTTTCCTGACTTTAAACCATGCAATATCCCCTTGTCTGTTTGAACGACTGCCTCTTGATCTATGTACAGGTTCCTCATGAGCACAGTTAAGTGTTTTGGAATTCCAGTTCTTCGCAATGTTATCCATAATTTGTTATGATCCACACAGTTGAATGCCTTTGCATAGTCAATAAAACACAGGTAAACATCTTTCTGGTATTCTCTGCTTTCAGCCAGGATCCATCTGACATAGGCAACGATATCTCTGGTTCCACGTCCTCTTCTTAATCTGGCTTGAATTTCTGGCAGTTCCCTGTCGATGTACTACTGTGGCTGCTTTTGAATGATCTTCAGCAAAATTCTACTTGTGTGTGATATTAATGACGTATGTCTGTGTTGCTACTTTTAGGTTCCTAGGGTATATACCTAGCAATGGAATTGCTGAGCCATATGGTAGTTCTGTTTTTAATTTTTTGAGGAATCACCACGTTTTCCGCAACAGTTGTACCACTTTACATTCCCACCAGCAACAGATAAGAATTCTGATCTCCCCACATCCTTGCCAACATTTTGTATTTTCTGATTTTTTATCATTGCCATTCTAGTAGGGGTGAGGTGGTATCTCATTGTAGTTTTGATTTGCATTTCTCTAATAGCTAATGATGATAAGCATCTTTTCATGTGTTTGTTGGCTGCTTGGATATCCTCTTTGGTGAAGTGTCCGTTTCCTTTGCCCATTTTTTGATTGGGTTATTTGTCTTTTTGTTGTTGAGTTGTAGAAGTTTTATATATATTTTGGATATTAGACCCTTATCGGATATGTGATTCCCAAATATTTTTTCGCAATCTATAGGTTGTCTTTTTGCTCTTTTGATAAAGTCCTTTGATGATCATAAGTATTTAATTTTTATGAGGTCCCAGTTATCTATTTTGTCTTCTGTTGCTCATGGGTTTGTTGTTCTATTTCATAATCTATCATTATAAAAAAACTAGGTCCCATTGCTTTGCCCCTATATTTTCTTCCAACAACTTGATGGTTTTAGATTTAACAGTTAGGTCCTTGATCCATTTTGAATTAGTGTTTGTGTATGGCGTGAAGTATGAATCTTGCTTCATTTTTCTGCATGTAGAAATTCTCAGCACTGTTTGTTGAAGAGACTGTTCCTCCCCCATTGAATGGATTTAGCACCCTTGTCAAAAATAAGTTGACCATAGATGTATGGTTTTATTTCTAAGCTGCCAATTCTATTCCATTGATCTATATGTCTATCATTAAACCAGTAGCAGGCTGTTTTGGTTACTGTAGCTGTATAGTATTTTTGAAATCAGGAAGTGTGAGGCCTACTACTTTGTTCTTCTTCTTCAAAATTGCTTTGGCTATTTGGGGCCTCTTACCTTTCCATATAAAGATGAGGATTCGTTTTTCCATATCTATAAAAAATGCTGTTAGAATTTTGATCAGGATTGTATTGAATTTATGATCACTTTTGGTAGTATTAACATTTTGACAATATCAAGTCTTCCAATCCATGAGCATGCAATGTCTTTCCATTTATTTAGGTCTGTTTTAGTCTCTTGCAGCAATGTTTTATAGTTGTCATTATATAAGGCCTTTACGTCACTGGTGAGGGTTATTCCTAGGTATTTTATTCTTTTAGGTGCTATTGTAAATTGGATTGTTTTCTTGATTTCCTTTTCAGATTTCTCCTTGTTGGTGTATAGAAACCCAACTGATTTTTGTGTGTTGACCTTGTACCCTGCAACTTTGCTAAATTTTTCTATTAGTTCTAGAAGCTTTCTGGTGGATTCTTTGAGGTTTTCTATAGATCATGTCATCTGCAAATATAGTTTTACTTCTTCCTTTCCAATTTGGATACCTTTTATCTCTTTTTTCTTGCCTTATTGCCCTGGTTAGGACTTCCAGTACAATGTTGAATACAAGTGGTGATAGTGGGTGTCTTTGTCTCATTCCTATTCTCAGGGGGAAGGCTCTTAGTCTTTCTCCATTGATTATACAGGCAGTCCCCAGGTTACAAATGTCCTACTTATGTATAACCTGTAGTTACTAACCAACACCCGTAAAGCCTATTATATTAAAAATTGGAGGTACATACAATGGTTTGTAGTAATAAATGGGTGCTACTTTGCGATGCCCATCAAAACATTATTATTATTATTGACGTATTATTATGTTAAAGATGTTTTAGTGTATCTGGAGGTGTTTCTTTAATGTTTTTTGTGCATGGAAAGGTACACTGTATACTAAGACAAACATTTGACTAACTGATATTAGATATGAACCATACCTAACTGTTCCGACTTATGTACAAATTCGACTTAAAGACAGACTTAGGAACAGAACTAGTTCGTAATCTTGGAACTGTATTGTTAGCTGTTGGTGTTTCATAGATGCCCATAATCATGTTGAGGATCATTCCTTCTTTTAAGAGGTGAGAAAACCAAGGTTTACAAAGAGGTTAAGTAACTTTCCCAAGGCCAACACAGCTAGTAAGTGGCAAAGGCAGAATTTGCACTCAGACAGTGTGGCTTCAGAGGCCGTGTATGTTAAAAGACCTCAGGTGCCCGAGAAACTACCTCTGCTCTGGGCCTCTTTTGGCCAAACTGTATCGTACTTATTCTTTTTTCTTTTCAGTGAAATTAAAAAAAAAAAAAACTTTACTTTTTAGAATGGTTTTAGATTTATAGAAAAACTGCAGAGGTAGTACAGAGTTCCCATATACCCCACACCCAGTTAGTTAGTTGCTGTCAAGTCGACTCTGACTCATGGTGACGTTATGTACAATGGAATGAAACATTACCTGGTCCTGCGTCATCTTCGCAATCGCCAGCATGTTCAGGTCCAGTGTTGTGGCTATTGTGCAATCCATCTCACTGAGGGTCTCTCTACCTTGTTGACTCTACTTCACCAAACATGATTTCCTCCTCTAGCGATTGATTTCTCCTGATGGTGTGTTCAAAGCAAGAGAGTCAGACACTGTTCTGTTGTGATCCATAAGATTTCATTGCCTAATTTTCAGAAGTGGATCACTAGGTACTTCTCCTAGTCTGTCTTAGTCTGGAATCTCTGCTGAAACTTGTCTGCATGGGTGACCCTGCTGCTATTTGAAATACTGGTTGCATATCTTCCAGCATCGTAGTAACACGCAAGCCACCAGCGTACGACAAACTGACAGACTGGTGGTGGCCCCTATTATTAACATCTTACATTAGTATGGTACATTTGTTACAATTAATGAACCAGTATTTTTGATACGGTATTATTAACTAAAGTCCATACTTCATTCAAATTTCCTAAGTTTTTACCTAATGTCCTTTTTCTGTCCCAGGACCCCATCCAGGATACTATATTACTTTTAGTCACCATGTCTCCTTAGGTTCCTCTTGGCTGTGACAGTTTCTTAGGCTTTCCTTGTTTTTGATGACCTTGATGGTTTTGAGGAGTACTGGTCAGGTATTTCGTTGAATGCTCCTCTGTTGGGATTTGTCTAATGTTTTTCTCATGACTAAACTGGGGCTATAGGTTTTGGGAGGAGGACGACAGAGGTAAAGTGCCATTCTCATCGCATCATATTAAGGGTACATGCTATCAACATGACCTACCACTGTTGATGTTGACTTTGATCACCTGGATGAGATAGTGTTTGTCAGGTTCTCTACTGTAAAGTTGCTCTTTTTTTCCCCTTTTCATACCTCTTTGGAAAGAAGTCACTATTCACAGCTCACACTTAATGAGTGTGGAGTTATGTAGTGGAGTATCTCCATAAATTATTTGGAATTCTGCACGGGAGATTTATTATTCTCCCCATTTATTTATTCAATCATTTATGTGTATCAGTATGGACTTAATGGATATTTATTTTATACTTGGATTATAATCCAATACCATTTTATTTATTTATTTATTTTATTGTTCAGATTGTTCTAGCTTTTTCCATTGGGAACCTTTTCCCTTTGACATATCTCCATCATTGTGGGTTTTTTTTTTTTTTTTTTTTAGCACTTATTTACTTTCTGGCACTGCAAAGTATTCCAGGCTCATCTTGTATATTTCCTGCCCCAGTCCTAGAATCAGCCATTTCTCCGAGGAGCTCTGGTTCCTTTCATTGGAGAATGGGCTTAGAAACCAAGATCAGGGTGCTAGGTGTGCTCATTTTTTCTGGGGTATCATAGCTTGTAGGCCCTGTCAGCTGACAGAGGAAGAAAATATATGTGTGTATACACACATATCTACAAATATTTATGTAACTATATGTATCTATATTGAGCTGAACATGAGTTCATCCTGATATCTCTAACTATAATATATTGCCACATGGATCATTCCAGCCTTCTCCTTTCACTTAGCTGTAACATTCTACTCCAACAGTGAGAAATCTAGCTCCTATAATCTACCATCCATTTATATAATTGTTTAATTCTGGTATACATGCACAGCAGTATCAGAATTATTAACCTGTATACTCCCATGGGAAACTATTAACTAGAGTACAGTGCTATGTGCAGTTCTTTTGTCTTTAGTCTTATTGCCTCTACTCATTTACAAAGTTACTTAGGTCAGCACATTTCCCCCACCTCCTTCAGTGATGTTGTTTCATACATTTGTAATACATATACTTAGTCTTCATTCCAAATTCTGAACTGGATCACAGACTGGACCGTCTTAGGCCCAGGAACCATCCCGAGGCCTCTAGCTAGGGTGACTATATGTACATGTTTTCCAGGAACAGAACCAATGTCTGATGTCCCAGAGCAGGGGTTGGGCAATGCAATGGCTAAATTTGGCCCCACCCCCCTTTTTTTAATGCCCCCTGGGTTAAGAGTAAAAGTCCCTGGTGGTGTAAATGGTTAAGTGCTTGGCTACTAAATGAAAGGTTGGTGGTTCAAGTCCACCTAGAGCACCTCAGAAGAAAGACCTGGTGATCTATTTCTGAAAGATCACAGCCATTGAAAACCCTATGGAGCACAGTTCTAATTTGAAACACGTGGGGTTTCCATGAGTCAGAATCGACTTGATGGCTACTGTTTTTTTGTTTTGTTTTTGACTAAGAATAGTTTTTACATTCTTAAAGGATTTACAAAACAATAATATGTGACAGAGACCATATGTGGTCTGCAAAGCCTAATGTATTTACTATCTGACCCTTTACAGAAAATGTTTGCCAACTCCTGTCCCAGAGCACTTATTAGTAGTGCCCCCTTTCACTCAAAAATATCCTGGTTTGGATGATAAATTGTGATCACCCTATCTTAAGCTGAAAGAGGCACTTTGCTATGTCTCAGCTTAAGTTTTTTTTTAAATGTGTAGAATGCTTTTTGACCCACTTGATGTTGCATTTCTGCCTTCTTGTCCTCTTACTCACCATCCAAAAGCAGCTATCGATACCTGAGGTCCTGTGCTGCCCCTCAAGGGAAGTAACCCACTTGATACGAGCCTGTTTTTTGTCACTTTTTCTGTCATTCCCAGAAATATGTTAGGTGGAAGAATACTTACTATGCCTTTTCACCATCTTGGTTTAATTGTTTGCTTATTTTGTGTATGACCCTGAATCCATGTTGCTTTCTTTGACACCTGCTTAGTAGTATGAAGAAATAGTTCAGAATGAAGAAGATGAATGAGGATTTGTGACTGAGCCAGGCCTGACAATGATTAAATTTCATGCAAACCAATATGTTAGTAATAACTGGGATCATTTGCTTGTTACCGGTTGGTTAGCATTAGATTGGGGTATCATGAGTCTTTGTCAAGAGCAGGCTAATGATGAGATTGAATCTAACCAGATGAGTGTGTATGGTATTACTTAGGATCATTGAGTGCCTTTACAATTAATGGAGGTAGAATTAGTGAAGAGTGACCATAACTGACAGTGTTATGAGTCATCAGGAATAAATCCCACCTTTTAAACTTTGAAATATTAGAGAAGCATAAATAAACATCACAGCACATCTCCTGTTGTTGTTAGGTGCCGTTGAGTCATCTCCAACTCATAATGACCCTATGCACAACAGAACGAAACAGTGCCCAGTCCTGCACCATCTTCATAATTGTCATTATGCCTGAGCCCATTGTTGCAGCCACTGTGTCAGTCCATCTCGTCAAGGGTCTTCCTCTTTTTCACTGACCCTTTACTTTATCAAGCATGATATCCTTCTACAGGGACTGATCCCTCCTGATAACGTGTCCGAAGTATGTGAGACGAAGTCTCACCATCCTTGATTCTAAGGAGAATTCTGGCTGTACTTCTTCCAAGACAGATTTGTTTGTTCTTTTGGCAGTCCATGGTATATTCAGTATTCTTCGCCAGCACCACAATCCAAAGGCGTCAATTCTTCTTCGGTCTTCCTTATTCATTGTCTAACTTTTGCATGCATATCAGGCGATTGAAAACACCATGGTTTGGGTCAAGGACACCTTAGTCCTCAAAGTGACATCTGTGCTTTTTAACACTTGAAAGAGGTCTGCAACAGATTTGCCCAATGCAGTGCATTGTTTGATTTCTTGACTGCTGCTTCCATGGATGTTGATCCTGGATCCAAGTAAAATGAAATCCTTGACAACTTCAGTCTTTTCTCCGTTTATCATAATATTGCTTATTGGTCCAGTTGTGAGAATTTTTGTTTTCTTTATGTTGAGGTGTAATCCATACTGAAGGCTGTAGTCTTTGATCTTCATCAGTAAGTGCTTCAAGTCCTCTTCACTTTCAGCAAGCAAGGTTATGTCATCTCCATAACTCAGGTTGTTAATGAGTCTTCCTCTAATCCTGATGTCCCATTCTTCTTCATATAGTCCAGCTTCTCAGATTATTTGCTCAGCATACAGATTGAATAAGTATGGTGAAAGGATACAGCCTGCGCCTCTCCTAGTGAGTCCAATTTTGTCCTAGGGCAGTTTGCTCTGGGAACTTCCACTGACCTTGGTGTCTTTGTTATATAGTACTGCTATAACAGAAATACCACAAGTGGATGGCTTTAACAAAGAGAAATTTATTCTCTCACAATCTAGTAGGCTAGAAGTCTGAATTCAGGGCACTAGCTCCAGAGGAAGGCTTTTTCTCTCTGTCGGCTCTGGAGGAAGGTCCTTGTTGTCAGTCTTCCCCTAGTCGAGGAACTTCTCAGCACAGCCACCCTGGGTCCAAAGACGCGCTCTGCTCCCAGTGCTTCTTTCTTGGCAGTATGAGGTCCCCAACTCTCTGCTTGCTTCTCTTTCCTTTTATCTCTTGTAAGATAAAAGGTGATGCAGGCCACACCCCAGGGAAACTCCCTTTACATTGGATTAGGGATGTGACCTGAGTAAGGGTGTTACATCCCACCCTAATCCTCTTTAACATAGTCTAATCTTGCCTTATTAACCACAGGCAGAGATTAGGATTTACAACACATAGGAAAAGTACATTAGATGACAAAATGGTAGACAGTCACACAATACTGGGATTCATGGCCTAGCCAAATTGATACACATATTTTTGGGGGAGACAATTCAATTCATGATACTTGATATGACAACACTTCCCTTTCAATCCATCCTGATTTGCCTGTTAAGGCTTTTTTTGTTTTTCTTTTTATAACCCTTTGATAACAAAGCTATTTTTCTCTTGCACCTTTTTTTTCCAAAATATTTTATTTCACTATCTCATAGTTACTAACATTGTAGGATTATAATTGTAGGTCTCTATTTTATTGATCAATTCTGCTGGGATTGTTTTTTTTTTTTTTGATGGCTTATTTTCTATTTCATTATTTATTTTATTTTGTATTGTACAATTTTATTTCTGCAAACACCCATAATTAACCCTCCCAAACTGTAAACCTCTAGGATGTGGACATCTTTGAGAGGGTAGACAGACATTATTCTCTCTACCACAATTCATCCTCTGGCCCCAAAAGATTCACGTCCGTCCCACATGTAAAATACATTCACCCCATCCCAAAGTCTCAACCTATTACAGCATCAAATTAAGTCCCAAATCTCATCAGCTCAGAAGTCCCAAATCTCATCATCTAAATCAAGTATGGATGAGACTCTAGTTATAATCCATCCTGAGGAAAAACTCCTCTCCATCTGTGGACCTGTGAAACTAGAAAACACATTGTCTGCTCCCTGAATACAACAGTGGGACTGGCACAGGATGCCAGTTATAGACATTCCCATTCAAGAAGGGAGAAATAAGAAGGAAAAAAACAGTCACTGCTCCTAAGCAGTTTTGAAATTCATCAGGGCAAATTCCAATAGTGATCAAGGCCTGGGAATAATCATCTGTGGCTTGAGGCTCCACCCTCTATGCCCAATGGCTCTGCCCTTTGAGTCATCTTTCCTTTTTCATGAAGGGTACCATGTGTTTGCAGCTGAGTAGTTTTATGAATCTGTTACCTACCTGTGGAATTTTGGAAGTCCAACAGCCTTCTTTCATTTTGTCCTCTCTCTGTCTCTCTGGCAGTGTTTCTACTGGTATAACATTCTTAAAAATGTTATGGGTCTCCTGTGTATGTCACAGGAATTCAGTCTATTATACAGGAGGATCATCGACAAATCTTTATTGGATAATCCCTTTTCTATTCCTGAGTTCCACTGAGAAGGTTGAGTGGATCCATGAGTCACAAGCTTAATCTCTTCAAAGAGTCACCTGTGTGAATGAATACTCTGATCTTTCAGTTCTTCTGAAGCACTGGCAAAATATTTTCCAGCCACACTTTGCTTTTTCTTTAGAGCACACCTTCTTGACAGTGAATTTCCTAATGTTAGTATCTTTGCAATATGGACAGGCTGAGAATTTCCTAAATCATCAAGTCCTGATTCCTTTTTGCTTAACAGTTCTTCCCTCAATTTGTCTTTTTCCTCTCACGTTTTACTAAAAGCAACAAGAAGAAACCAGGCTGTACATTCTACACTTCGCTTGGAAATCTCCAGAGCTAAATATCCAAGTTCATCACTTATGAGTTCTCCTTTCAATATACCTGTAGGGCACAATTCAGCTAAGCTTTCTGCCACTTACATAAGGACCCCCTTTCCTCCAGTTTCCAAACACATTTATCATTTCTTTCTGATCCCTCACAAGCAACGCCTTTAATGACCACATTTCTGCCAATATTCAATTTATAGTGATTTAGGTGTTTTCTAAGATGATATAGGCCTTCTGTATCATTCTCATCACTTCCTTCTGTGTCCTCCCCAGCAGCACCCTTAACATCCATGTTTCTACCAATAGTCTATTTAAGGCAATCTAAGCTTCTTCTACCATACTTCTCAAAATTCTTCCAGCCTCTACCCATTACCTAATTCCAAATCCAGTTCCACATTTTTAGGTATTTGTTACAGCAGCACCCCACTTCTGGTAAAACAAAGCAAAACAAAACAAAAAAACTATTAATTTCCTATAACTGCTGTAACAAATCACCACAGCTTAACCTTGGAAGAAAGGACTGTCAGTCTACTTTCAAAAAATTAGCCATTGAAAAACCTATGGAGTACAATTCTACTCTGACACGCATGGTGTCACCATGACTCAGAATTGACTCAGTGACAACTGGTTTGGTTTTTTGGTTTAGTGGCTTAAAACAACAAAAATGTATTCTCTTACAGTTCTGAAGCCCAAAGTTCGAACTGAGTCTTACATGGCTGGAATCAAGATTTGGGCAGGAATAGTTCCTTATGGAGATTTCAGGGAAGAATCCATAAATTCCTTGTCTCTTACAGCTTCTTGTGGCTGCTGGCATTCCTTGGCTTGTGGCTACATCACTTCAACTCTGCCTCCTTGGTCACTCCTCCTCTTGTGTAATCAAATCTCCCTCTGACTCACTCTTATAAGAATACTTGTGATTATATTTAGGACCCTCCTGGATAATCCAGGACACTCTTCCCTTGTCTAGATCCTTAATCACATCTGCAAAGTCTCTTTTACCATATAAGGTAACATTAAAAGGTTCCAGGGATTGTTGTTGTTAGGTACAGTCGAATTGATTCCAGCTCATAGTGACCCTATTTTCAACAGAATGAAATACTGCCCGGTCGTGCACCATTCTCACAATCATTGTTATGCTTGAGCCCATTGTTGCAGCCACTGTGTCAATCCATTTCATTGAGGGGCTTCCTCTTTTTTGCTGACCCTCTGCTTTATCAAGCATGATGTCCTTCTACAGGAACTGATCACTCCTGATAACGTGTCCAAAGCATGTGAGACAAAGTCTCACCATCCCTGCTTCTAACGAGCATTGTGGCTGTATTTCTTCCAGGATAGATTTGTTCATTCTGCTGGAAGTCCATGGTATGCTCAATATTCTTCACTGACACCATAGTTCAAAGGCATCAATTCTTCTTCAGTCTTCCTTATTCGTTGCCCAGCTTTCGCATGCATGTGAAGCGATGGAAAATACCATGGCTTGGGTCAGATGCACCTTAGACCTCAAAGTGACATCTTTGCTTTTTGACACTTCAGAGAGGTCTTTTGCAGCAGATTTGCCCAATGCAATACGTCTTTTGATTTCTTGACTGCTGCTTCCATGGGTGTTGATCATGGATCCAAGTAAAATGAAATCCTTGACAGCTTCAGTATTTTCTCCATTTATCATGATGTAGCTTATTGGTCCAGTTGTGAGGATTTTTGTTTTCTTTATGTTGAGGTGTGATCCATACTGAAAGCTGTAGTGTTTGATTTTCATCAGTAAGCGCTTCAAGTCCTGTTCACTTTCCACAAACAAGGTTGTGTCATCTGCATATCGCAGGTTGTTAATGAGACTTCCTCCAATCATGATGCTGCATTCTTCTTCATATAGTCCAGCTTCTTGGATTATTTGCTCAGCATATGGATTGAATAAGTATGGGGAAAGGATACAACCCTGATGCACACCTTCCTCATTTTAAACCATGCAGTATCCACTTGTTCTGTTCAAATGACTGCCTCTTGATCTATGTACAGGTTCCTCATGAGCACAATTAATTGTTTTGGAATTCCCATTCTTCACAATGTTATCCATAATTTGTTATGATCCACACAGTTGAATGCCTTTGTATAGTTAAAACACAGGTAAGCATCTTGTTTTCATCCTTTGCTTTCAACCAAGATCCATCTGACATCAGCAATGATATCCCTTATTCCACATCCTTTTCTGAATCAGGCTTGAATTTCTGGCAGTTCCCTGTCAATGTACTGCTGTAATCACTTTTGAATGATCTTCAGCAAAATTTTACTTGTGTGTGATATTAATGATATTGTTTGATAATTTCCACATTCTGTTGGGTCACCTTTCTTTGAAATGGGCACAAATATGGATCTCTTTCAGTCAGTTGCCCAGGTAGCTGTCTTCCAAATTTCTTGACATAGAGGAGTGAGCACCTTCAGCCCTGCATCCATTTGTTGAAACATCTCGATTGGTATTCCGTCAATTCCTGGAACCTTGTTTTTCACCAGTGCCTTCAGTGCAGCTTGGACTTATTCCTTCAGTACCATGGGTTCTTGATCATATGCTGCCTCCTGAAATGGTTGAACATTGACCAATTCTTTCTGGTACAGTGACTCTGTGTATTCCTTCAATCTTCTTTTGATACTTCCTACATCGTTCAATATTTTCCCCATAGAATCCTTCAGTATTGCAACTTGAGGCTTGAATTTTTTCTTCAGTTCTTTCAGCTTGAGAAATGCTGAGCGTGTTCTTCCGTTTTGGTTTTATAACTCCAGGTCTTTGCAGATTTCATTATAACGGTTTACTTTATCTTCTCGAGCCACCCTTTGAAATCTTCTGTTCAGCTCTTTCACACCATCATTTCTTCCTTTCACTTTAGCTACTCTACGTTCAAGAGCAAGTTTCAAGTCTCTTCTGACATCCATTTTGGTCTTTTCTTTCTTCCCTGTATTTTTAATGACCTTTTGCTTTCTTCATGTATGATGTCCTTGATGTCATTCCACAACTCATCTGGTTTTCGGTCATAAGTGTTCAATGAGTCAAATCTATTCTTGAGATGGTCTCTAAATTCAGGTGCTGTATACTCAAGGTCATATTTTGTCTCTCATGGACTTGCTCTAATTTTCTTCAGCTTCAACTGGAATTTGCATATGAGCAATTGATGGTCTGTTCCGCAGTTGACCCCTGGTCTTGTTCTGACTGATGATATTGAGCTTCTCCATTGTCTCTTCCTACAGATATAGTCGATTTGATTCCTGTGTATTCTGTCTGGTGATGTCCACGTGTATAGTCACCATTTATGGTGTTCAGAAAAGGGTATTTACAATGAATAAGTCATTGGTCTTGTAAAATTCTATCATGCGATCTCCGAAGTTGTTTCTGTCACCGAGGCCATGTTTTCCAACTACCGATCCTTCTTTGTCGCCAACTTTCACATTCCAGTCAAGATGCATCTTGATTGCATGTTTGATCAATCAAGATGCATTGATAATTACTGGTGATTGGGAGTACTTTTTGTAGAATCCTTGGACGTTTCTATGTAGATAATGATGTTATCTGTAAATAGGGACAGTTTTATTTCTTCCTTTCCAAACTTTATTCCTTTTATTTCCTTTTCTTGCCTTATTGAGCTGGTTAGAGCTTCCAATACTGTGTTGAATAGCACTGGTGAGTATGGACATCCTTGTTTCTGATCTTAGGGGGAAGTATTCAATATTTCATCATTAAGTATGATGTTAGCTCTAGTTTTTGTATGGATGTTCTTTATCAGGTTGATGAAGTTCCCTTGTATTCCTAGTTTGCTGAGAGCTTTTATCATGAATGGATGTCAAAGTAGTCAAATTACTTTTCTATATTATTTGATATGACGGTGTGATTTTTATTCTTTAGCCTCTTAATAGGTGGATTACGTTGATAGATTTTTGAATATTGAACCAGCCTTGCATCCCTGGAATAAACTCCACTTGGTTGTGGTGTATAATTCTTTTTATACATTGCTGAATTCAATTTGTTCATATTTTGTTGAGGATTTTTGTGTTTATGTTCATGAAGGTATTGGTCTGTAGATTTCCCTTTTTGTACTCTTTGTCTGATTTTGGCATTATGATAATACTGGCTTCATGAAATTAGTTGGGGGTGTTTTTTCTTATATTTTCTGGAAGAAATTGTATAAAATGGGTGTTACTTCTTCCTTAAATGTTTTGTAGAATTTTCTAGCTTGGGAGTTTTTAAACTATGGGTTCAATTTCCTTAATAGTTATAGGGCTGTTCATATTATCTGTTCCACATTGTGCTTTCAAGGAATTTATCTGTGCAGAGTTGTTCCATTATTATCTTTTTGTTGTGTGCAAGGCCTATGGTTTTCATTCCTGATATTGGTAAATTGTATTTTGTTTTCTGGTCTTTCTAGAGTTTTACCAATTTGACTGATCTTTTCAAAGAACTAGCTTTTTGTTTCATCCATTTATTGTATTGTTTTTCTGTTTTGAATTTTGTTGATTTCTGCTCTTTATTTCTTCCTTCTGTTTGTTTTGGATGTATTTTGCTCTTGTTTTTCTAGTTTCTTTTTTTCGGCTTTAACAAAGAGAAGTTTATTTCCTCACAATAAAGTAAGCTAGAAGTCCAAATTCAGGGCGTCAGCTCCAGGGGAAAGCTTTCTGTCTGTTAGCTCTGGAGGAGGGTCCTTCTCATCAATCTTCCCCTTGTCTAAGAGCTTCTCTGTGCAGGAACCCCGGGTCCAGAGGATGCACTCTGCTCATGACACTGCTTTCGTGGTGGTATGAGGTCCCCTTGTCTTTCTGCTTGCTTCTGTCTTTTATATCCCAAAAGAAATTGGCTCAAAACACAATTCAATCTTGTAGCTTGAGTTCTGCCTCATTAACTTAACTGCTGCCTATCTGCCGTCATTAACATCATACAGGCAGGATTTTCAAGGAAATTCATATCAGATGACAAAATGGTGGAAAATCACACAATACTGGGAATCATGGCCTAGCTAAATTGATACACATATTTTTGGGGGACACAGTTCAATCTATGACATTCTACCTTTTGGCCCCCAAGAATTCATATCTTTGCCACATGTAAAACATATTCACTCCATCATATTATAGCAAAAGTCTTAACTCCAAGTCCAAAATCCAAAAATTCCTCTTCATCTATGAAGTCTAGAATACAAGTTTTCTGCTTCCAAAGGTACAATAGTAGAATAGGCACAAGCTAGACATTTCCATTACAAATGGGAGAAACTGGAGGGAAAGAAGGGATAACAGGCACCAAGCAAGTCAGCAGAACACATTACATTAGCCCTCAAGGCTTTGAAAATAATCCTCTGTTCTCTGAGACAATTTACACAATGGCCCTGCCCTCCAAACTCTAGGTATTGTCCACATTCTCTGGATTCTGAGTGGAGGCCCCTCAGCTCTGGGCTTCAGCTCCGCCTTACAGGCCCACTGGGACAGCAACTCTGCTCCCTTGGCTTTAGGCACACCATTCTCCAAGTCCATCTGAGTGGTGGCTCTACCCTTAGAAACACCAGAGGCCATGGCGCCACCCTTTGAAACCCCAGAGGTCATGGCCATACCTTTTGAGATTGAGGCAACTTGGCTTCCTGTGTTCCTTGTCTGTTCAGCTTCTGCTTTCTGGTTCCTTGGCCTCTTGGCCCCTCGGGCCTCAAGCCTTTGTCTGCCTTGCTGGGGAAAGTATTCCAAAGCTCTGTAGCTCTACTGAGGGTTGGCAGGCCTTGCTCCACTGATAAGTGCCCAGAGGCACCCCACTCCACCAGGAAGCCTCCTGCGCACAGGCACTCAGTGTTTTCACTCTGTGGGTTGGCTCCAGCACCATGTTGCGCTGGTCTCCTGGTTCTGCTGCAGACGATCCTCTGCTGTAGCTGCTCCTCTGCTGCTGTTTCTCACCATGTGCGCTTTCTCTGGTGTTAACTGTTCTCCTCACTTCCTTCTGAGTCTTGTATCCATTCGCAGTTTCAAAACCACTTCCACATTTTAGGTATCTGTTAGAGCAGCACCGCACTCTCTCGGTACCAAAGTCTGTCTTAGTTATCTAGTGCTGTTCTAACAGAAATACCACAAGTGGATGCCTTTAACAAAGAGAAATTTATTTCCTCACAGTAAAGTAGGCTAGAAGTCCAAATTCAGGGCATCAGCTCCAGGGGAGGGCTTTCTCTCTCTGTTGGCTCTGGAGGAAGATCCCTCTCATCAATCTTCCCCTGGACTAGGAGCTTCTCCGTGCAGGAACCCTGGGTCCAAAGGACGTGCCTTGCTCCCATCACTGCTTTCTTTGTGTTATGAGGTCCCCCTCTTTTTCTAGTTTCTTAAGGTGGGGTAGGAGCTTAGAGTATTTATTTGAGACTTTTCTGGTTATCTAATGTAAATATTTAGTGCTATAAATTTCCCTCTCAGCACTACTTTAGCTACATTCCACAAATTTTGATATGTTGTATTTTTATTTTTCATTCAGTTCAATGTAGTTTTTAATTTTCCTTGAGACTTCTGTGATCTGTGGAATATTTATTTATGTGTGTGATTTTTTAATTTCCAAATTTTTTTTTCAATTAATTATTTTTTTGATTGTTCTTTAGGTGAAGGTTTACAGAACAAATAGTTTCTCATTAAACAGTCAGTACACATATTGTTTTATGACATTGGTTAACAAACCCATGACATGTCAACCATCTCCCTTCTCGACCTTTTTTTTTTTTTTTGGTGAAAATATACATAGCCAAAGATACAGGATTTCAAAAATTTCCACATGCACAACTCAGTAACTTTGATTACGTTCTTCCAGTTCTGCTGCTATTCTCACTTTAGATGAAGGTTTACAGAACAAAATAGTTTCTCATTAAACAGTACACATGTAACCCTATGACAATGGTTAACCACCCCA
>NW_004443987.1:947211-956183 GCF_000243295.1 Trichechus manatus latirostris
TTTCTAATTGTTGTTTTTGTATAATTTCTAGTTGTGAATTTATTTTGATATTTTGTTCCTGCATTATTTCCTGAATTCTTCCATTTTTTTGTCTGTATTTTCCATGAATTTGTCTGCCTTTTTCATGAATTTGTCTATTTTTTCCTCATTTTTGTCAGCTTTTTGTTTCAACTCTTGGATAATTCTAAGTATTAGAGATTTTAATTCTGTATCAGGTAGTTCCAGTGCCTTTTCTTCTGCTGGAAAGTCAACTGGTGTTTTATTTTGGACGCCTACTGGAACCATCCTGTCCTGTTTTTGTAAATTTTTTTATGTTGTCTGCTGTCTTCAAGCATTCATTAGTTGTTTTTCTCATTTATTGATTGTAGATTTGTTTGTTTTGTCCTGTTTTTAATTTGGCTATGTCTGAGCAGGTGGGCTGTGTGTTCTTTGTTGTTTGCTTGTCTGTGGGCACGATACTTTTTGCCTCCTCCTCCAATTGGCAGGGTCAGTCACTTAGATATGGTACAGCAGGGCAGGTCTAGCTGAAGAGGGGTTGCTGGGATGGGTTGTTTGTGGCACTTTCTACAGCCAACAGGGAGTGTCGGTAATCCATGCAGGGCAGGTTCCGGTAGGCCGTCCCTATGCTGCTTGGTGGTGTGATGTTAAGCGCACGGTGCAGGTAGGCAGGATGGAGGGGGGAGATTGTGATGTGTGGACCAAAGATGGGTTTGGGAGAAAGGAGAGTGGAACAGGAGCCAAAAACATGCAAACAGAAAAGACTGCTAGGGGAGCTTGCCGTTGGAGTGGAGAGATGAGAGACTATGAAGTGGAAAAAAACAAAATGGGGAAGAAGAAAAGAAAAGAATGAATAAATAAAAATTAGGAAGAAGAAGGAAAAGCAAGCTCCCAGGGATCCCACCAGTGCGGCTGTGAGGTCTGGGGAAGTTGTTCCCAGGTGTTGAAGTACAGCCTGGCTAGAAGGCGTAGAGGTGTCACACAGCACCAGGTATTCAGGGGACAGGAAGAGAAGAAAGGTATAGAGAGACGAGAAACTGAGTAATGAAGAAAGACAAAAAGGGAAAAATAGGGAGAATAAAACAAAACAAATTTAAAAAAAAGAACAAGAAAACCCCCCCAAAAATCAGAAAAAAGAAATGCCCTCGGATCCCTCTGCGTGTCTGCGCAAGCTGATGGGGTAGGTCCTGAGCCACGCAGCACTGCCTGGCCAGAACGGGCTCCCAACTCTAGAAAAGAAACTAAACAGACAATTCATAACAAACAAACAAAAAAAGCCCCAGTATTCCACCAGAGTGGCAGCATGGACCAGGAAGCAGATCCAGAGTTAAGCGGAGCTCCACAGCCCCTCAGGAAGAAGCAAAGATGGCGCACGGAGCCAGGTATTTGAGCGGAAGGAGTGGGAGGTGGTGAGAGGTAAGGAAGAAATCAAAAGAAGCAGAAGAAAGCAACACCAGCACCGAACAAATGGCACTCAGGGAGTCAGCTGGTGCGGGCGGGTGGAACCCAAGCAGCCGGTGCTTCCCAGCCAAGAGATTGTGGCCACGGGAAGCAGAGGAGGCCCAGTGGGGGTGAAGGGTGGGGGATGGGAAAGCATATATTGCTGTTTATGGGTTATTTTGTCTCCTGCTGGAAGCTCCATGAAGCTGCTTTCTCATACCCCGTTTTCGCTGGTCTCTGATAGGAGTCTAAGATGGCGGATGCAAGCTGCGTTAACTGATAGGGGACCTCTGCGTGTATGTCTCCTCACTCTCCGTTCTCTGTCAGTTTCTTATTCCATTTGGTGCTTGGCTGAGATCTTTACCTCTTCATTTTATGTTTAGGGTTTCAGGATTGCTGTTTTCTCTGTTTGGCTTAGTTTTTCGGATCTTAGCTGTGGAGGGATGGCGTGGTGCTTCTGCCTAGAGCGTCATGTTGCCGGAAGTCTCCTATTTCCAAATATTTTGAGATTTTCCTGTCATCTTTCTATTATTGATTTCTATTTTGATTCCATTATGGTCAGAGAACACACTTTGTATGATTTCAGTTCTTTTAAAAAGTTTCAGGTTTATTTAATGGCCTAGGAGATGGTCTGTGTTGGTCAATTTTCTGTAGGCATTTGAAAAAGAATGTCTGTGCTGCAGTTGTTGGGTGGAGTGTTCTATAAATGTCAGTTAGAACCTGTTGGTTGTTGGTGTTGTTCAACTCTTCGGTATCCTTGCTGATTTTCTGTCTAGTAGTTCTATCAGTTGTTGAGAGAGGGATGTTTAAGTTTCCATTTATAACTGTAGATTTACCTGTTTCTCCTTTGAATTCTATTTGTTTTTGCCTCGTATATTTTATGCCTCTGTTGTTTGGAGGATACACATTTAGGATTGCTATATCTTCTGGAGGATTGACCCTTTTATCATTCTTTAATGGCCTTCTCTGTTTCTGGTAATTTTTTTAGTCCTGAAGTCTATTTTATTTGATATTTATATATCCACTCTTGCTTTTTTTTGATTCTGTTTGCATGGCATATCTTTTTTTCCATCCTTTTACTTTCAACCTACATATATCACTACATTTGAAGTAAGTTTCTTGTAGACAACATGTTTGGGTCATCTTTTGTTAATTCCACTCTGCAAATCTCTGTCTTTTAATTGATATATTTAGGTCATTTACATTTGATGTAAAAATTGATGTGTTAAGGTTTAAGTCTGCCATTTTATTTTTTGTTTTCTGTTTGTTTCTTATGTTTTTTATTCCTCTTCTTCATTTTTCTTGCCTTGCTGTGTGTTACCCGAACCTTTTTTAGAATTCCATTTTTGTTTGTAGAGATTTTGAGTGTATCTTTTGTATAGATTTTTAGTGGCTGCTCTAGTGATATATGTAACTTATCACAGTCTATTAGTGTTAACATTTTATCATTTGGGAAGTGTTCAGTCATTTTTTCTTCAAATACTTTTCAGCCTCACAGCTTTTCTCCTCTTTTTCTGGGACTTCAATGATACAAATGTTCTATCTTTTTTATTATTGCTCCGCAGGTCCCCAAGACTCTGTTCATTTCTTTATAGTGTACTTTCTTTTTTGTTCAGATTGGGTAATGTCTATTGTTCTGTCTTCGAGTTCACTTATTCTTCTTGCTGTCATATTCTTTGTGCTATTGAGCCCAGCCAGTGAGGTTTTATTTTTTACTGTATTTTTCAGTTCCAAAATTTCCATTTGCTTCATTTTTACATGTTGTATTCCTTTGCTAAGACTTAATTTTTTCATTTGTTTAAAGCATGTTTGTAATTGCTGGTTGAAGAATTTTTATAATGATTGCTTTAAAATGCATGTCAGATAATTCCAGCATCTGTGTAATCTAGGTGTTGGAGTCTCTTGTCTTTACTCATTCTAGTTGATTTTTTCCTTGTTCTTGGTATGACAAATGATTTTTAGAAATTGTATCCTGGACATTTTGGGTATTATGATGTGAAACTCTGCATCCTATTTCTTCTCTTTTGCAAACAGTCACCCTTTTTCAGTGTACTATGCAGGTCTGGATTGGGGTGTATATACAGCTCCCAGCTGAACCCTGCTGACCCTGGCAAAAGTGGAGCACCACTTCACCCCACTTTGTTGCCAGTGGGTGGGGGTGAAAGTGTAACTTCCCACTCAGCCCCACTGACACTTCCCTGGCAGAAGCAGAACACTGACATACATCGCCTTGTTGCTGCTTGGAGAGGGCAGAAATCAGCTCCTTCTGGGCCTTGCCAACACAGCGGGGAGGGGAGATGAGTGGGAAATGGAAGGCTGACTCTCACTGCCTCATTCCTGCCAGGTGGGGATGGCACCACTGACACTTTACCCAGCAGGGAAAGTGGAGTACCAACTAGCACCACCTCACACTGCCTTGTTCTGCCTCTTTGCTGCCAGTTAGGGATGGAAGCTTAGCTCCTCATTCGCTCCCACTGAGACTAATCCTATGCAGGAGGCAGAGGGCCGACTCTTCTTGCCTAACTACTGCCACATGAGTCAAGCCATGCATGTCTCTTGTTGGCCCCACTGGCACCACAGAGAAGGGGCAGTTTTTCCTTTAATGTTTGGCTGGAGTAGGGTGGTATTATCAAAAAGGTTTTCTGTTCTGCTAGGCTACCCCTTTCCTGCTCATGTGGGTAGAGGGAGTAAGCTTTTCCTGGGAAATTTTTTGGCAGTTTCAGGTTGCAGGTTTCTCCAGCACCCCATCTGGAGTATATGGGGTGCAAAAAAAGAAAACCCAGGTACCTTACCACTGTGTTGTTCCTCAGGTCCTAAGGACCCTTGGCAGTCTACCTTCTCCTTTCCACTTTTAAGAAACTCCTATGCTTATTCGTATTTTTTTTTTTATATTTTATTGTACTTCAGGTGAAGGCTTACAGAACAGTTTCTCATGAAACAGTAGTACACATGTTGTTTTATGACATTGGTTAACAACCCACAACATATTAACCATCTAAATTCTCAACGTTTTTTTTTTTTTTTTGGTGAAAATACACATAGCCAAAGATACACCATTTCAAAAATTTCTACATACACAGTTCAGTGACATTGACTACACTCTTCCAATTGTGCTGTTATTATATTCTCACTTAAGATGAAGGCTTACAGAACAAAATAGTTTCTCATTTAACAGTTACTACAAATGTTGCCCTATGACAATGGTTAACAATCTCACAACATATCAACAATATCCTTACTCAACCTTGTGTTCCCTATCACCAGCTTCCTTGTCCCCTTCTGCCTTCTGGCCCTTGTCACTGGACTCCTGTACCTTGTTAGTCTCATTTGGTTTTACAGGGCTGTCCACTCCCAGGCTGAACAGTGAACCTCGGAGGTAGCTTCACCACGGAGCTAAAAGGGTGTCTGGGGGCCATACTCTTGGGGTTGCTCCAGTCTCATTTAGGCCAGTAAATCTGGTCTTTTTTTTTGTGAGTTACAATTATGCTGTACATCCTTCTCCAGCTCTGTCCAGAACCCTCTGTTGTGATCCTGGTCAGAGCAGTCAGTGGTGGTAGCCGGGCACCGTCTAGCTGTACTGGACTCAGTCTGGTGGAGGCCTTGGTAGCTGTGGACAATTAGTCCTTTGGACTAATCTTTTCCTTGTATCCTGTTCTCTTCATTCTCCCTTGCTCCCGAAGGGATGAGACCAGTGGAGTATCTTAGATGGCCGCTCACAGGCTTTTAAGACCCCAGACACTACTCACCAAGGTACTTATTCATATTTTTTGTTGTTGTTGTGAGTCAGAGGATTAGTGAGAAATGGGTCATTAATTTAAAAATATGTATTTACTAATTGCCTCCTTCTACCTTCTTTGGGTGTATTTTGTTGTTCTTTACCTGGATTCTTGAGTTGACTCTTTAATTCATTTATTATCAGTCAAAATAGTTAATTTATTATCAGTGATATATATTTCCAATAAATGAATTCAATACTGACATTCTTATGAAATAACATTTTAGCTTGTATCATGGGTTTTGATGGATATTGACTTCCTTGCTGATAATTTCTAAATAGTTTCTTATTTCTGTTTTGATTTTTTGTTTAACCCAAGAGTTATTTAGAAAAGTGCTTTTAAAATATGAAGTGGATAAATGGGAGGCAGAGCTGTCCTTTTTGTTGGCATATTTCTACATAAGACAAGGTAGGTCTGTCATAGATTGAATTGTTTCCCAAAAAAATTAGTGTCAACTTGGCTAGGCCATGATTCCCAGTATTGTGTGACTGTCCACCATTATTGTCATCTGATGTGATTTTCCTATGTGTTGTAAATCCTATCTCTATGATGCTAATGAGATGGGATTAGCAGCAGTTATGTTAATGAGGCAGGACTCAATCTATAAGATTAGGTTGTGTCTTAAACCAATCTCTTTTGAGATATAGAGGAGAGAAGCGAACAGAGAGACATGAGGACCTCATACCACCAAGAAACAAGAGCCAGGAGAAGAGCGTGTCCTTTGGACTCAGGGTTCCTATGGTGAGAAGCTCCTAGACCAGGGGAAGATTGATGACAAGGACCTTCCCCCAGAACTGACAGAGAGAGAAAGCCTTCTCCTAGAGCTGATGCCCTGAATTTGGGCTTCTAACCTCCTAGACTGTAAGATAATAAATTTCTCTTTGTTAAAGCTATCCACTTGTGGTATTTCTGTTATAGCAGGACTAGATGACTAAGACAGAATCTGGTACCGGAATAGTGGGATGCTGCTCTAACAGTTACCTAAAATATGAAAGCAGTTTTGAAACTGTGAATGGATAGAGGCTGGAAGAGATTTAAAGTGCCTAATAGTAAAAGCCTAGATTGCCCTGAAGAGACTGTTGGTGGAATTATGGACATCAAAGACAATTCTGGTGAGGGCTCAGAAGGAAATGAGGAGAGCTGTTAGATTGGAGGAAACCCTGGTGACATAATGGTTAAGTGCTATGGCTGCTAACCAAAGGGTCGGCATGTTCGAATCCATCAGGCCCTCCTTGGAAACTCTATGGGGCAGTTCTACTCTGTCCTCTAGGGTTACTATGAGTTGGAATCGACTCAACGGCAATGGGTTTTTTGGGTGGGTTACACCAGAGATGGCACAGACGGCGAGAAGCGGCAGCAGAACCAGGAGACCAGCAAGAGACAGAGCTGGAGCCGACCCATGGAGCAAGAGAGCTGAGTGCCTTTGCACAGGAGGCTTCCTGGCAGAGTGGAGTGCCTTCGAGTACTTATTGGTAGAGCTAGGCTTGCCAACCCAAGGAGCAAGAGAGCTGAGTGCCTTCCAGCTGAAGTTTACTGGCAAAGTGGGGGTGACTCCAGGCACTTATCAGTGGAGCTAAAGAGCTTTGGAACACTTGCCCCAGCAGGGCAGACACAAGCAAGGAGGCCCGAGGCCAAAGGGTCAAGGAACCAGGAAGCAGAAGCTGAAGACACAAGGAACACAGGAAGCATAGCTGCTGCAGTCTCAAAGGGTAGAACCATAGCCTCCTAGGTTTCAAAGAGTTGAATCTTCACCAACTCAGGGTTCCAGAGTGTGGGGCTGCCATTCTTGAGTATCAGCAGAATGGGGCCAGATCTACTGCCCAAAGTTGAGGGGGCAGGGCTACCATGCCCAAGGGCAAAGAATGGGGCCTGCCGGGCCAAAAGGGTGGAGTTCTACCCAGATGGACTAGGAGAATGGGGTCACTCAAGTGCGAGGGAGCAGAGTTCCCTTTCCAGTGGACCTGGAAGATGGAGCTGAAGCCCAGGGCCAAGAGGCCTCCACTCAGAATTTGGAGAGTGTGGCCAATACCTAGAGTCTGGAGGGCAGGGATATTGTCTAAATGGTCTCAAAAAACAGAGGAATATTTTCAAGCCTTGAGGGCTAATGTAATGTGTTCTGCTGACTTCTTTCCCTCCTGTTTCTCCCATTTGTAATGGAAATGTCTGGCTTGTGCCTTTTCCACCATTGTACTTTGGAAGCTGATAACTTGTGTTCTAGATTTCAAAGATGAAGAGGAATTTTACAGAAGATGAGATTTTGAAGCTGGAGTTGATTTAAGACTTTTACTATGATGTGATGGGAAGAATGTGTTTTGAATGTGGCAAGGACATGAAATTTTGGAGGCCAAAGGGTGGAATGTCATGAATTGAATTGTGTCCCCCCAAAATATGTGTCAACTTGGCTAGGCCATGATTCTCGGTATTGTTTGATTGTCCACCATTTTGTCATCTGATGTGATGTTCTTATGTGTTGTAAATCCTATTTCTATGACGTTAATGAGGTGGAATTAGCAGCAGTTATGTTAATGAGGCAGGACTCAATCTACAAGATTAGGTTGTGTCTTAAGCTAATCTCTTTTGAGATATAAAAGAGAGAAGCGAGCAGAGAGACATGAGGACCTCATGCCACCAAGAAAGAAGAGCATGTCCTTTGGACCCTGGGTCCCTGTGCTGAGAAGCTCCTAGACCAGGGGAAGATTGATGAAAAGAACCTTTCTCCAGAGCTGACAGAGAGAGAAAGCCTTCCCCTGGAATTGGCACCCTGAATTTGGACTTCTAGCCTCCTAGACTGTGAGAGAATAAATTTCTGTTTGTTAAAGCCATCCACTTGTGATACTTCTGTTATAGGAGCACTAGATGACTAAGACAAGGCCCTTAGAGAGTTAGGCATTTTTTGAGGAGCTCTCATGGAAAAACCAGATTAAGAATTTGGTCCTCTGCTCTTATTTTTCTATCTTCATTCCTCAGGTGTTTATTGCATGCCTATTATATGCTGTATGTCTCAAGATGCTTAGTCTTGACAAGGATACAATAGAAGTTAAAACATAATTCCTGACTTCAAGAAGTGTAGTGTCTTAGTTTCCTAGGGCTGCCATAACAAAATACCACAAAGTGGATGGCTTTAAAGAAAGGAAATTTATCTTCTCACAGTTCTAGAGGCTAGAAGTTGGAATTCAGGGCATCATCTCTAGGAGAAGGTCCTTCTTTGTCTCTTTCAGCTTCTAGTAGCTGCCGACAATCCTTGGTGCTCCTGGGCTTATAGATGCATCTGCTTCCATTGTCACATGGCATCTCCCCTTGTGAGTTTGTCTCTCTGTGTCTGTACTCCTTGTGTCTGTACTTCCCTTTATAAGATACCACTCAGAAGAGATTAGTTTTAGGACCCACCTACTGTGTTATAACCTCATTAACATAACAAAAGAAAACCCCTATTTCCAAACAGGATCATGTTCACAGGTACAGGGGCCAGGACTTCAACATATATTTTTGGAGAACACAATTCAATCCATAACATGTAGTATCTAGTTGGGTGATGATATATATACACAAACCAGTAAGTGACAGTAGTGACCAAATTACCGGCAATGGGGAAAGTTTCAAAGACAAGAGAAATCAATGTGGGCTAAAGTAGTTGGAGGGAGAACATCTTGGAGGAGGGGGAAATATTTGAACTGGACCTTCAAGGATGGGTAAGTTTTATTTATTTATTTATTAAATTTATTTATTTATTTATTGTACTTTAGCTGAAGGTTTACAGAA
>NW_004443987.1:958120-959298 GCF_000243295.1 Trichechus manatus latirostris
GGTCTATCCTGTATGGGGTTTGTTGAACTTCTTGGATGGTCAGCTTTTCATCTTTCATGATATTGGGGAAGTTTTCTGTCAGCAGTTCTTCAATGATGCTCTCTGTGTTTTCTGTTTTCTCCCCCGGTTCTGGAACTCCGATCACTCACAAATTTTTGCTTTTGATAGTATCCCACATAATTCTCTGGGTCTCTTCATTTTTCTTTGTTCTTTTTTCTGAGTTTTCCTCGAACAGAGTTGTATCCAAGTGTTTGTCTTGAATTCCGCTGATCCTGTCTTCCACTGTTTCAAATCTGCTCCTCAGCCCTTCTATGACACTGTCCATTTCTGAAATCTTGTTTATCTTTTGGTTTTCTAATTGTTGTTTTTGTATAATTTCTAGTTGTGAGTTTATTTTGCTATTTTGTTCCTGGATTATTTTCCTGAATTCTTCCATTTTTTTGTCTGTATTTTCCATGAATTTGTCTGCTGTTTCCATGAATTTGTCTATTTTTTCCTCATTTTTGTCTGCTTTTTGCTTCCACTCTTGAATAATTCTCAGTATTAGAGATTTGAATTCTGTATCAGGTAGTTCTAGTGCCTTTTCTTCTACTGGAAAGTCAACTGGTGTTTTATTTTGGATGCCTACTGGAACCATCCTGTCCTGTTTTTGTAGATGTTTTGATATTATCTGCTGTCTTCAGGGCATTCGGTAGCTATTTTTCTTGTTTATTGATTGTAGATTTGTTTGTTTCATCCTTTTTTTTATTTGGCTATGTCTGAGCAGGCGGGCTGTGTGCTCTTTGTTGTTTGCTTGTCTGTGGGCACGATACTTTTCCCCTCCTTCTCCCATTGGCAGGGTCAGTCGCTCAGATATGGTACAGCAGGGCAGGTCTAGCTAAAGAGGAGTTGCTGGGATTGATTGTTTGTGGCACTTACTACAGCCAACAGGGCGGGTCCATAATCCATGCAGGGCAGGTTCTGGTAAGCTGTGCCTATGCTGCTTGGTGGTGTGATGTTAAGCGCATGGTGCAGGTAGGCAGAATGGAAGGGGGAGATTGTGATGTGTAGAGCTAAGATGGGTTTGGGAGAGAGGAGAGTGGAAGAGGAGCCAAAAACATACAAACAAACAAAAAAGAATGCTAGGGGAGCTTGCCGTTGGAGTGGAGAGATGAGAGACTATGAAATGGAGAAAAGCA
>NW_004443987.1:960236-962677 GCF_000243295.1 Trichechus manatus latirostris
TGTCTCCTCGCTGTCTGTTCTGTGTCAGTTTCTCACTCCATTTGGTGCTTGGCTGAGTTCTTTATCTCTTCATTTGATGTTTTAGGGTTTCAGGATTGCTGTTTTCTCTGTTTGGCTTAGTTTTTCGGATCTTTGCTGTGGAGGGACGGCGTAGTGCTTCTGCCTAGAGCGCCAGGTTGTTGGAAGTCCAATTTATTATTTTTTTTAATTTATTTTGTTGTTGTTGAGTATATATACACAGCAAAACGTGTACCAGTTCAACCGTTTCTACATGTACAGTTCAATGACATTGATTATCAAGTTGTGCAAGCATTCTCACCCTTATTTTCTGAGTTGTTCCTCTCCAGTTAACATAAACTCACTGCCTTCTAAGGTTCCTAGCTAATCTTTTGAGTTGCTGTTGTCACTTTGATCTCATATAGGTAGTTCTTAAAAGAGCATAATGCTCAAGGCAGATGTGTTTTAATTATGTAGAAAAGGGAAGCATGTGTTAGGCTGAGAGACTGGCATATCCAACTGCTATCATTAATGGAAATGAGAAAGTTGAATTATGGTGGTAGAGGAAGATGAATTCACTTTTGGTTGTGTTTAGTTGTGGATGATTATAGATCATCCAAAGGGGAGATACCCTGGAGGTTATTGATTCTCATTTAGTGATCAACTAATTTATTTTAGCTTTGTCTAAAACACTCTGTTCTCTCTTGACTTGGTCAGAGGAATACAGTGTTCTGGTTTGGATAATATTTTGGTTGAGTATATATGTAATAGATAGTATACCCGATAGCTTCTGCTTGCCCCTCCAGATCTACTCTCTACCCTCTTATACCCTGCTCTGTGCCCTGTGAGGCTGACCTATATGAATTACATCAGTGAATTGCCTCCCCTTCATGGCTTTTTATAGGGTTTGAGCATTGGTGATCCCTGATAAGACATCAAAGGGAGGAAAGAAACTGAAGTCAAGATGTTTGTTTTTGGCTTCCTCCAGGCAGGATTGCCTCAGGCTGGCTACTGTCCCATAACTAATGGTCACAGCTCCTCTCAAGGGGACCCTCTCATCACCACATGCTCCTTGCTCTGGTATCTGTTCCCTCCCCTCATCCTTTTGGGCCTAGGGATGATGATGATAGTCTCAAGTTATTGCACCAGCTCTCTTGGTTTTCCTACACCCTGCCCACACCTTTGTAGATAGCCCTTTTGTTAAACTCTACTAATTATGCTAATTTGAATGTGCCATCTGTTTCCTGCTGGGACCCTGACTGATACAGATGAGGTCTCAATTTTCAAAGAATTAGAATACAATAAAACAAGCCGAACATAAAATATGACTAAATACGATTCAATCTGTCACTCTCTGATTAAGCTCTCGCAGTGCTTCCAGATAATTATTCTGAACTGCAGTCTTCAGAGTATCATAGATATGTGGGAGTGTCAGTTCATGGAATATTAATAATAGCTTGCATATATTAATTTCTTAGTCTGTTCTGAGCAGTGTGCAAACATGTTTTACATGAATTATTTCACTTAACCTTCACAATAGCCCTATGAAATAGGTAATATTTTTATCTCCTTTTCACAGCTAAGAACCAGAGAGCTAGGATTTAAATCCAAGTCTGTCTGACTTCATAGCTCATGTTCTAAACTCAAAGTGTCCTCAGATCAGAAGCATCCAGGAGCTTGTTAGAAATGCAGAATCTCAGGCCTTACCTCACACCTACTGAATCTGCATTTTAACAAGGTTTAACTGCAACAAAAATTGATATGCACATTAAAGTCTGAGAAGCAGTCTTTAAACCACATTGCTGTACTGCCTGATGATTACAGACTGTTGTAGAAAGGTCTGTTTGATGCTGAGTAAGAGGAGCATTTACTAATCTGTGGTCTTTAACACTGGCATCATATGCTAGCTAGAATCAGAAAAGCCAGTGCTGCCATTTTTGATACAGTGACATTGAAAGCTAATTGGAAACCTAACCTAGTGAGAGATTCTAGGAAGCAGCCTGAGCTGGGGCTGTTGTGAAAAGGAGAGCTTGACCTTAGGTTGATGCCAGGAGCTTTTTTTTCTTTTTTTTTTGCATAGATAAGCAAATTCCATGAGAAGTGTGGCATTGTTTTACTTTTTTTTTCTTTTTTTTATATTTTATTGTGCTTCAAGTGAAGGCTTACAGAACAAATAGTTTCTCATGAAACAGTAGTACACATGTTGTTTTATGACATTGGTTAACAACACCACAACATATTAACGCTCTAACTTCTCAACCTTTTTTTTTTTTTCTTGAAAATACACATAGCCAAAGATACACCGTTTCAAAAATTTCTACATGCACAGTTCGGTGACATTGACTATGCTCTTCCAATTGTGCTGTTATTCTCACTTAAGATGAAGGCTTACAGAACAAAATAGTTTCTCATTTAACAGTTACTACAAATGTTGCCCTATGACA
>NW_004443987.1:967065-968369 GCF_000243295.1 Trichechus manatus latirostris
TAGACAGCATATTGATGGATCCTGTTTTCTTAGACATTCTGTCACTCTCCCTCTCTTTATGGGTGCGTTGAGACCATTTACATTTATTGTAATTTTTGATAGATGTGAGTTTGTTGCTGTCATTTTGCAGTGTTTTTTTTCTGTGGTACTGACGTTTTCTTTGTTCTTCTTACTCTCTTGGGCTGAGTTAATTTTGTTTGTGGAGTTTTTTTTTTTTCATTTTGTTGTTTTAGGTTTTGTTTTTGCTGAGAGTTTATATTTTTCCTCTTTATTTTTATGAGTATGTTTGTTAACTTCCTTTGTGGTTATCATGAATTTTACCCTTATCTTTCTAAGTTTGAAGCAGTCTACCATTACTTGGTATTGCCTTGCCTTCCTCTCCATTAGAACGTTTTATGGCTATGCCGTTTATTCCCTCTTTTATTGTTTTGATGTTGTTGTCATTTACTGATTAACTGCTCTGCTTACCTGTTGTATTTCTTTTGGTTTTGGATAGTCCTTGGGAGTTCATTTTCTAGATTGGTATCTGGCTGGTACGATCCTGCATCCTAGATTCTGTCTGTGAGCTGAAGTTGTTTGTTCTCAGATCAAAGACCTCCCTTTAATAATTCTTGAAAGTTTGGTTTCGCTTTTACATATTTCCTTAATTTCTGTTTATCTGGAAATGACCTAATTTCACCATCATATTTGGACGAGAATTTTGCAGGATATATTAGTCTTGACTGGCAATTTTTTTCTTTCAAGATTTTATATATGTCATCTCATTGCCTTCTTGCCTGCGTGGTTTCTGCCGAATAATCTGAGCTTAGTCTTATTGCTTCTCCTCTGTATGTGACTTCATGTTTTTCATGAGCTGCTCTCAGGATTCTGTGTTTGTCTTTGGTTTTGGTGAGTGTGATTATGATATGCCTTGGTGATTTTCTTTTGGGGTCTATCGTATATGGAGTTCGTTGATCTTCTTGGATGGCCAGCTTTTCATCTTTCATGATATTGGGGAAGTTTTCTATCAGCAGTTCTTCAGTGATCCTCTTTGTGTTTTCTGTTTTCTCCCCTTGTTCTGGAACTCCAATCACTCGAAAATTCTTGCTTTTGATTGTATCCCACATAACTCTCAGGGTCTGTTCGTTTTTCTTCTTTTTTCTGAGTTTTCCTGAAACAGAGTTGTATCCAAGTGTTTGTCTCAATTCCACTGATCCTGTCTTCCACCGTTTCAAGTCTACTTCTCAGCCCTTCTATGACACCGTCCATTTCTGAAATCTTGGTGTTTATCTTTTGGATTTCTAATTGTTGTTTTTGTATAATTT
>NW_004443987.1:969781-981825 GCF_000243295.1 Trichechus manatus latirostris
GAAATCAAAAGAAGAGGAAAAAAAGCAACACCAGCAGCCAACAAATGGAGCTCAGAGAGCCAGCTAATGTGGGCTTGTGGAATCCAAGTAGGTGGTGCTTCCCGGACAAGAGACTGTGTCCGCGGGAAGCAGAGGAGGCCGAGTGTGGGTGAAGAAATGTAGGGGGTGGGAAAGCGTATATCACAAATTACTGGAGCTCCGCAGGCCCCCCTTGAAGAAGCAAAGATGGCGCAATGAGCCATGTATTTGAGCGAAAGAATGGGGAGGTGGTGAGAGGTGAGGAAGAAATCAAAAGAAGTGGAAAAAAGCAACACCAGCAGCCAACAAATGGCACTCAGAGAGCCGGACCGTTGAGGTGGGTGGAATCCAAGCAGCCGATGCTTCCTGGATAAGAGACTGTGTCCGCGGGAAGCAGAGGAGGCCGAGTGGGGGTGAAGAAGAGTGCGGGGTGGGAAAGCGTATATCGAAAATTTTCGGTTGTTTTGTCTCCCGCTGGAAGCTCTGTGAAGCTGCTTTCTTGTACCCCCCATTTGTGGGTCTCCGATAGGAGTCCAAGATGGCGGATCCACGCTGCGTTAGCTGATAGGGGACCTCTGCATGAATCTCTCCTCGCTGTCTGTTTTCTGTCAGTTTTCTCACTCCATTTGGTGCTTGGCTGAGTTCTTTATCTCTTCATTTGATGTTTTTGGGTTTCGGGATTGTTGTTTTCTCTGTTTGGCTTAGTTTTTCGGATCTTTGCTGTGGAGGGACGGCGTGGTGCTTCTGCCTAGAGCGCCATTTTGCCGGAATATCACCCTAGGTTCTTATTTCTATAGTGTTTGCTTCCCACCCTCATCCCATAATCACTACAGCTCCCCCCCCCCCACCATGTTCTTCCTCTCACCTTGTCTTGTTCTTGTCAAAACCTGCTTTAAGAAAGGACATCCAACGAGAAACCTTGGAAATGTGCCCTATCTTGCTAGTAATCAGGGAAATTCAAACTAAAATCACAATAAGATACTACTACGCACCCATCAGAGTAACTAAAATGAAAGAAGACTGACAATACTATGTATTGATGAAGATGTGGATCAATTGGAACTTTAGTACACTATTGGTGGTAACAAATTGGTACAACCACTTTGGAAAACTAAACTGCTAAAGCTGAACTTACGCATACCCTATGACCTAATAGTTTCAAGAGAAACTCTCCTGCACGTGCACAGGTATACACGTATATGTATAGACGTCCATTGAAGCATTTTGTTTGTGAAAGTAAAAGATGGAAAGCAACTTAAGTGATAATGAAGAGAATGGATACATAAATTGCTGCCTATTCCATGGAAATTCTTATAGCAGTTAAAAATTAATGAATTATAGCTACATGTAGCTACTGGTATCAAAACCATACAGTTGAGGAAAACATTTGCAGAGCATTGTGTATGATACATTTATGTAAGATATAAAAATGAAACTATCCTATAGTGTTTATGGTTACATGCATAGGTAGCAAAAGGCGAAAATTTTTCTCACTAAATACTTGTTCAGACACAAGCACAGAGAGACACACACACACAACACACATACACACAGGACCACATACAGCCAGTTAGTTGCAGAGCTCAGACTAAAGACCAATTTTCCTTATTCTTCTTTAACCCAACTGAGTAATGGAGGGTTCAGAATCTGAAGGGCCTGCAAAATTGTTAACTTAGTTCCCTGTTTCCAGTAGCTAGGCCGTGTATAGATCAGAACACACTGTGGAGCCTGATGAATTGGGGATTAACAGGGCTAATCAACTTTTTTACGTTAAAGTGGGAGGCAAGATTGCTATACACTTTTTTTCCCTACATCTTCACCCTTTGTCTACTAGCCAAGAATGCTGAGTTTGACTGCTTGAGGGTATCAGTAAACAGGGTAACGTGAAACACTAGTGAGCAGGTGACTGTTCCAACCTGAAGTTGAACTCCTACCAGCACTTCTCCGTCATGTTTAACTAGCTCTGGCAGCAGATGCTGAAGCAGGGTTAAAACCTCAGCCCAGAGAACAGAAAAGCTCTAAATGGTCTCCAGTGTCACTAAAATGGACTATTGGCAAAGTGCTTGAACTGAAATTCTAAATTCTGAACAACACAAGTTTTAATGTAAAGGGCCTTCAGGGTGTTTAGAAGAAAACAGAATTCTGGAAAGTGAAAGGCTGTACATGGTCCCAAAGTGAAAGGCTGTATATAGTCCCTGTTCTCTCTGACCTGCCATGGTTACTTTCTTTCATTATTACTTACTTGTTGTTGTTGTGTGCTACTGAGTCGATTCCGACTCATCTTAGCCCTATAGGACAGAGTAGAACTGCCCCATAGGGTTTCCTAGGCTGTAATCTTTACAGGAACAGATCGCCAGGTCTTTTCTTTCGTGGAGCAACTGGTGGGTTTGAACTCTGACCTTTCAGTTAGCAGCCGTGTGCTTAACCACTATGCCACCAGGGCTTGTGTTGTTGTTGTTAGGGTGTGGGTGTTGTTGTGTCAGTTCCAACTCACAGCAACACTGTGTACAACAGAACGAACCACTGCCCGGTCCTGCGCCATCCTCATGATCATTGTTATGCTTGAGCCCATTGTTGCAGACACTGTGTCAGTCCATCTCATTGAAGATCTTCCTCTTTTTTGCTGACCTTCTACTTTACCAAGCATGATGTCCTTCTCCAGGAACCGATCCCTCCAGATAACATGTCCAAAGTATGTGAGATGAAGTCTCGCCAGCCTCTCTTCTAAGGAGCATTCTGTCTGTACTTCTCCCAAGACAGATTTGTTTGTTCTTTTGGCAGTCCATGGTATATTCAATATTCTTTGCCAACAGCACAATTCAAAGTCATCAATTCTTCTTTGATCTTCCTTATTCATTGTCCAGCTTTCACATGCATATGAGGCAATTGAAAACACCATGGCTTGAGTCAGGCTCACCCTAGACTTCAAAGCGACATCTTTGCTTTCTAACACTTTAAAGAGATCTTTTGCAGCAGGTTTGCCCAGTGCAATGCATTATTTCTTCGATTCTGCTTCCATGGGTGTTGATTGTGGATCCAAGTAAAGTGAAATACTTGACAACTTCAATCTTTTCTCTGTTTATCCTGATGTTGCTTATTGGTCCAGTTGTGAGGATTATTGTTTTCTTTACGTTGAGGTGTAATCCATACTGAAGGCTGTAGTCTTTGATCTTCATCGGGAAGTGCTTCAAGTCTTCTTCTGTTTCAGCAAGCAAGGTTGTGTCATCTGCATAACCCAGGTTGTTAATGAGACTTCCTCCAATCCTAATGCCACATTCTTCTTCATATAGTCCAGCTTCTCGGATTATTTGCTCAGCATACAGATTGAATAAGTATGGTGAAAGGATGCAACCCTGACGCACACCTTTTCTAACTTTAAACCATGCAGTATCCCCTTGTTCTGTTCAAACAACTGCCTCTTGATCTACGTACAGGTTCCTCATGAGCACAATTAATTGTTCTGGAATTCCCATTTTTCATAATGTTATCCATAATTCGTTATGATCCACACAGTCGAATGCCTTTGCATAGTCAATAAAACACAGGACTCAGTAATTGCCTCTAAATTCCACCTTATCCAGGCTGCTAAGACTTCGAAAATCTACCAGAGGGGTATGTGGAACAGAGCAAGAGACAGTTTTAGAAGGAGAAAAAGAAAAGATTCTTTTGAATGGGTTGTTCCCATTCTTTGATGTTGAAATTGATGGTCTGACTCACCTGTTTTATGCATTTGATCTAATAACTATTTTTGAGAAGAGCCTTAAAAGAGGTTTGGGTTCTAGTCCCAGCTTCACCATTTACTAGCTCTGTGACCTTGGGCAAATCAGTTAACCTCTTTGAACTTCAGATACCGCATCTATAAAATGGAGATAATAATAGTATCCACCATTTGGGCTGTTTAGGTGTGTAAAGTGCTTAGCACAGTGCCTGGCATATGGTAAGAGCTTAATAAATAAATGATGATTGTTCTTGTTACAGCATCATGGAAGCATAGGAGGAGAGACTTCCGAGTTGGAGAAAGAAGTCTTGTCTACATAATGCTGAATGCAGCAGAGATGTCAAGGAGGATGAGAATTGAGAAAAGGCAAGGGTTTTGAGACTTGATTAGAAATACTCAGTGATATTTACATTTGAGACTTATGTTTTGAACTCATTTTTACTGGAAATGGAAATCAAAGTTTGAAAAGAATACTCATCACTTTTTGTGGTCAGGATACATATTTACTTTAACTTCAGAACAAGCAGTATTAATAGGGAGTATATAAGAAGTTAGCTGCAGCTGGGGCCCCATAGTAGACTCTTTCAGCAATGTCCATTAGAATTTTCTGTGATGGTGGAAATGTTCTATATCTGCGCTGTCCAATACAGTAGCTACTAGCCACATATGGCTATTGAGCACTTGAGATGTAGCTAGTGTGACTAAGTGAATTTATCCTATTTAATTTTAATTAGTTTAAATTTAAATAGCTCCATATGGCTAGTGGAGCCCTGGTGGTGCAGTGGTTAAGAGCTCAGGCTGCTAACCGAAAGGTCAGCGGTTTCGAATCCACCAGCTGCTCCTTGGAAACCCTATGGGGCAGTTCTACTCTGTCCTGTAGGTTCACCATGAGTCGGAATCGACTCAACGGCACTGGGTTTGGTTTGGTTTTGGTTTAGTGGCTTCCATATTGGACAGTGCAGTTGTAGCTGCCCTGGGAATGCCTTCAGTCTAATTGGGGAAGCAAGACATACACTCTTAAAAACAGTTAAATACCAAAAGGATTGGGTCAAGACAGTAAAGACTTAATTGTTCAGAAAAATTGATACCCTTCTGGGCTAGAGAATTTGGGGAGAGTCTTGTGGAGCAAGTGAAACTTGGGCTTAACTTTGAGGGATGTGTAGTGTTTAAATAGTAGAAAAGCATTCAGGAGGTCATTCTAGATGGGCTGGGAAAGGGAATGGGCAAAGATATAGAGTTGGAAATTTCTCTTATATGAGAAGTTTGAGGACAATGACCATTCTAGAATAGTGCATTCATATTAGGATTTAGGTGGATTTGGGTCAGGTCATGGACAGCCTTGAATGGTAGAATGAAAAGCCTGGGCTTTGTACAAATAGGCCAGTGTTTTGCAAAATGTTGTCTACTTTGGGAGCTTGCTTTAAAACCCAGATTCTCAGGCTTCACCCTGACCTACTAAATCAAAACTTCTGGGTTGGAGCCTAGGCAATCAGTATTTTAAGCAAGCTCCCTAGGTGTTTCTGATACACATTCAAGTTAGAGATCTACTAGATAGATAGAGAGGAGTCCTGGTGGCGCAGTGGTTAAAGTGCTGGGCTGCTAACCAAAAAGGTCGGTGGTTCGAACCTACCAGCCACTCCGCAGGAGAAAGATGTGGCAGTCTGCTTCCATAAAGATTTACAGCCTTGGAAACCCTAGGGGGCAGTTACACTCTGTCCTATAGGGTCGCTGTGAGTCGGAATCAACTTGATGACAATGAGTTTGGGTTTGGTTAGATAGACAGAAGGGAGGCATTGGAAGTTTTTGGTCACAGTAGTGAGATGATGATAGAGGTGTCATGGGAGGCTTAATAAGGTGGCAAGGTGTAAGATGTAGAAACTTAGACCTTGTAGAGTAAGGAAACCAGTCAGGCAACTGTTAAAGTGATTTAGATATGAACTTCACAAATTTAGATTTTCTTTCTGGCTGGTATCCTTGGAATTGTCAAATCAATTCCTAAAATTTCCCTGCAGGCCATATTTCAGTTTTCAATGCAATTTGTTTACTGTTTTATTTATTTATTTTGTTGTTGTTGAGAATATACACAGCAAAACATACACACCAATTGAGCAGTTTCTACATGTACCATTTAGTGACATTAATTATAGTCTTCAAGTTGTACAACCATTCTCACATTCCTTTTCTTTTCTTTTCTAGACTGAAAAAAATCATGTTGCTCATTCAGAATAAGAATTTGAAGAAAACAATAGAAATAGTCAAGCTCAGAGCCTAAGACATGTCCCTCAGTGGCGTGTGGGAAATGTGGCACATGAAAGACTCACTCCTTTGGTAACTTGTGGACAGCCCAAGACCTGACTAGAGCATCATCAGTAGACGGTGTGATACCGGGAGTGACTCTTATTATACCAGAACCAAGTCTTCTAGGAGGTGGCAAAATCCTTTAAGTCAGTTTGATTTATTCGTGTGTTTTCAGCCACAAACTATAGAAAATGGTTCTACAAGGTTTCCGTCTTATAGGGGGTTATTTGTTTTTCTCAATAGGAATTCCAAGGCTGGTAACATGCCTCATCGATGCCATCAGGAACCTAGACTTTTTTCTTCTTTCCACTCCACTGTTACCATCTTCTTGGTCACCTTAGGAGCTCAAGATGACTGCTACAGCACCAGACCTCCTGTCTGCACTCCAGGCAAGAAGAAGGAAAAACAAAGCTAATGGCCAAAGGGCAAAGCCTTAAGGGAAAAATGGTGAAAAGGTCCATTTTATCAGGAAAGTAAGAACTTTTCCAGAAGACTCGCCCAGCAGGTTTCCACATGATTACCTTAGGTAGAAGGTACCTAGGGAAAAGGGGATTGTGGATACTGGTTGGGTCATTCAGTCAACAATGCCTGTCTCAACTAGTTTAGGACAGGTGGTCAACAATAAGAGGATGTCCTGAAATCACACGATAGAACAGGTATGAAGAACTCATGCTAAGGCAGGTCTCATTTATAAATCAGTCCCATAGAATGGCTAGAGGACAGCATTACAGCTAAGCTTTAGAGGACTCTCAGAAAGAAGGTTCTCTGTCTGAGAGGTCAAGTGGAGTTCTCACCCTCCTTTTCTGAGTTGTTCTTCCCTCATTAACATAAAGTCACTGCCCCCTAAGGTTCCTATCTAGTCTTTTGGGTTGCTGTTGTCAGTTTGATCCCATATCAATAGCTCTTAAATTGTTTACTGTTTTAAATGACTAGGGCCCAGACATCAGAGCCTCACTGCCTGGTTTCAAATCCCAGCTTGATTATCTAAACTGCTTTAACTTAGACAAGTCACTTAACTTTCTTGTGCTTCAATTTCCTTATCTATAAACTGGAGATGATCATAGTGCCTAACTCATAAGGGCATTGTGAGTATTAAATAAGGTCATAAAGGGCTTACAACAGTACCTGGCACATAGTAAGCACTCAATAAACGCTGGTACTATATTAATATTACTTAAACTAAAGCATTATTTTAGTTTATTCCAATTATTGTAATAGTTAAAGCTAATCAGTTAAATTTCACAAAAAAGTGTCACATTTGCCCATTCAGCATATTAACACTGAACCCTTGACTTTGTGCTTAATGAGTTATATTTCAAAGCATAATTTTGCTTAATTTAATGCATGATTATACTTCATAAAGTAAGTCTAAACAGAGGTCTAACTGCTCTTCCCACTGGATGTGTTAACCTATGGTTAGTTCTTGGCTATGAATTATATATCTTTTAAAACTTTGTACTTTTTATATTGCTACTAGCTTTCAGTAAATGATATTTATGATGTTTATTTCAGGAAAAAAAAGGATGAACTTTTTTTGCTCTTCTAGGGGACTGATGGAGCCCTGGTGGTACAGTGGTTAAGAGCTTGGCTGCTAACCAAAAGGTCAACTGTTCAAATCCACCAGCTGCTCCTTGGAAACCCAAGGGGACTGATAGTGAAAATAAAATTTCATTTCTTGTCTGGACGTATGTAAGTGACCCCGGGGTGTACCCTGGAGGTGTAGCAACAGCTTTTTCAAGGAATGCAAAAGTCCCTTCAAGTGCCTAAGTCAGTTGTTTGTGAAGCTCTGGCTGATATTCACTCTTCTTCCAGGCCCCTCCTGAGAAGGAAGCTTCTCCTAGCCTCTCCAATTTCCTTTGCACAATCAGCTATATGAAGCAACTCTCAAGATGCACCTTGAAGTCTTGAGGACAGAAAGGGAAGGAAACAGCTGAAGACCTATGATAGCCCCCATGCACTTCTGAGCCGGGCTGAGCCAGGAAATTAATTGCCTTAGACTCTTCTTTCTTACTTTCAAAAACAAAATCACTCTTAACTTTGTTCACTTACGTTCTATTAGATGGTTGAAAAAGATGTATCTGTGGCATGGTTGGTTAAGGTTCTTTTTTTAAGCTTTGAAGAGATTAATACATATTTCTCCCTACTGTCTCTCTGGAGGCAGTCACTGTTACCAGTCTCTTGTATATCCTTCCAGAGATATTCTAAACATATATATAGAATATGAATATATATAGGTCGATCCACATTATATGTAGATTTCGTATTTGCACATTCACCTACTTGCTAATAATATGTTTTGTAACTTCAAAAGCAATACTTGCAGTGCTTTCGTGGTCATCTGCAGAGCGGCAATAAATTTGAGTCACCCCACACACACTGAGGTCCCAGCTGATGTTGAACAAGGTGATGCTCTACCTTCTTGTTTCAGTTCTCATACTATAAACAAGTGTTTTTTTGTTGTTGTTGTTGTTGTTTGCAGTCTGTTTAGTACTACGTTTTTCACACTTCTGTGCTTTTTGCTGGTGATTTTTTGTGCTTTTTGTTGTTTAAAATGGCCCCCAAGCATAGTGCTGAAGTGCTGTGTCTCCTAAGCTTGAGATCGCTATGATGTGCCTTATAGAGAAAATACGTGTGTTAGATAAGCTTCATTTAGGCATGAGCATAGTGCTGATGGCAGTGAGTTCAGTGTTAATCAACAATCCGGTACTTTCAGAAAAAGGAAGAGAAAATTCGCTGATCTGTACATGAAGCCACTCTGGAAAGTGCTAAAATAACATCTATAGTAGGTGATGGAGCTATGGAAAAGATGGAAAAGCTGCTAAATTTGTGGATTCATAGGATGCTGACTGATTTTAAAAAAATAAAGCATAGTGGACAGCATTGTGAGGCTGAAAGCTAAAGAAATATATGCACATTACCCAGGGTCAGGAAAATGTTAAACCCTCTGGCTAGTGGTGGCTGGCTCGCATGTTTCAAAAGGCTGTATGTCTTGAAAAATGTTAAACTTGCAAACAAGGCAGGTTCTGCAGATCACGAGGCTGTGGGAGAATTTTTTAAATACCTGTTGTGGAGTGCACTCCGACTCATGGCAACCCCATGTGTGTCAGAGCAAAACTGTGCTCCATAGGATTTTCAAGGCTGTGACCTTTCAGAAGAAGATCACCAGGCCTTTATTCTGAGGCACCTCTGGGTGGACTTGAACTTCCAACCTTTTGTTTAGCAGCCAAGCTATAAACCATTTGCACCACCCAGGGATTCCCTGAGTGTCCCTGACTGCATGATATTCCATAATTACTATAGATGTACCATAATTTATTTTAGTAGTCTTTTATTGATGGATGTTTAGGTTGCATCCAATCTTTGGCTATTATAACCATCATCCTTATACATAGTATCGTTCACATAAGAGTATATGTATACAGGCATACCTTGGAGATATTGCAGGTTTGGTTCCAGACCACCGCAATAAAGTGAGTCACATGAATTTTTTTGTTTCCTAGTGCATATAAAAGTTATAATTACACTATATTGTAGTCTGTAGGGTCACTATAAGTGAGAATTGACTTAACGGCAACGAGTTTGGTTTTTGGTTTGGTAGTCTGTTAAGTATGTCTAAAAAAATGAACATACCTTTCTTAAAAAATACTTTATTGCTAAAAAATGCTAACCATCATCTGAGCCTTTAGCAAGTTGTAATCTTTTTCCTGGTAGAGGGTCTTGCTTCGATGTTAATGCTGGCTGATCAGGGTGGTAGTTGCTGAAGGTTGGGGTGGCTGTGATAATTTCTTAAAATTAAACAACAATGAAGTTTGCATCGATTGACTCTTCCTTTCATGAAAGATTTTTCCTGTAGCATACAATGCTGTTTAATAGCATTTTACTCACAGTAGAACTTCTTTCAAAATTGGAGTCAATCCTCTCAAACCCTGCTGCTGCTTTATCAACTAAGTTTATGTAATATTCTAAATCCATTGTTGCCATTTCAACAATGTTCTCAGCTTCTTCACCAGTAGATTTAATCTCAAGAAACTACTTTCTTTGCTCATCCATAAGAAGCAACTCCTCATCTGTTAAAGTTTTATGATGAGATTGCAGGAATTCAGTCACATCTTCAGATTCCACTTCTAATTCTAGTTCTCTTGCTGTTTCCACCACATCTGCAGTTACTTCCTCTACTGAAGTCTTGAACCCTCAAAGTCATCCATGAAGGTTGGAATCAACTTCTTCCAAACTCCTGTTAATGTTGGTATTTTGATCTCCTCCCATGAATCACAAATGTTCTTAATGGCGTCTAGAATGGTGAATCCTTTCCAGAAGGTTTTCAATTTACTTTGCCCAGATCAATCAGAGGAATCACTATCTATGGCAGCTTATAGCCTTTGAAATGTATTTCTTAAATAACAAGACTTGAAAGTCGAAATTACTCCTTGATCCAGGGGCTGCAGAATGGATGTTGTGTTAGCAGGCATGGAAACAACAATAATCTCCGTGTACATCTCCATCAGAGTTCTTGGGAGACCAGGTGCATTGTCAATGAGGAGTAATATTTTGAAAGGAACCTTTTTTTTCTGAATAGTAGGTTTCAACAGTGGGCTTAAAGTATTCAGTAAACCATGTTGTAAACAGATGGGCTGTCATCCAGGCTTTGTTGTTCCATGTATAGAGCACAGGCAGAGTAGATTTAGCATAATTCTTAAGGGCCCTAGGATTTTCGGAATGGTAAATGAGCATTGGCTTCAACTTAAAGTCACCAGCTGCATTAGCCCCTAACAAGAGAGTCAGCCTGTCCTTTGACTTCTCTCTAGCTATGAAAATCCTAGATGGCATCTTCTTCCAATATAAGGCTGTTTCATCTACATTGAAAATCTGTTGTTTAGTGTAGCCACCTTCATCAGTTATCTTCTGGATAACTTGCTACAGCTTCTATATCAGCACTTGCTGCTTCACCTTGCACTGTTTTCTTATGGAGATGGCTTCTTTCCTTTATCCTCATGAATCAACCTCTGTTAGCTTCAAACTTTTCTTCTACAGCCTCCTCACCTTTCTCAGCTTTCATACAATTGAAGAGCGTTTGGGCTAGCCTTCGGCTTAAGAGAATGTTATGGCTGGTTTGGTCTTCTATCCAGACCACTGAAACGTTCTCCATATCAGCAATAAGGCTGTCTCGCTTTCTTATCATTTGCGTGTTATCTGGAGTAGCGTTTTTAATTTCCTTCAAGAACTTTTCATTTGCATTCACAACTTGGTTAATTGTTTGGCGCAAGAGGCCTAGCTTTCGGCCTGTTTCGGCTTTCGACGTGCCTTCTTCACTAAGCTTAAGTCTTTGTAGCTTCTTTTTTAAAACCTTTTTATTGTACTTTAGATGAAGGTTTACAGAGAAGATAGTTTCCATTAAACAGTTAGTACACATATTGTTTTATGACAATGGTTAACAACCCCACAACATGTCAACACTGTCCCTTCTCAACCTTGGGCTCCCTATTACCGGCTTTCCTGTCTCCTCCTGCCTTCTGGTCCTTGTCCCTGGACTGTTGTGCTCTATTAGTGTCGTTTTGTTTTATGGGGCTGTCTAATCTTTGGATGAAGGGCGAACCTCAGGAAAGACTTCATTACTGAGCTAAAAGGGTGTCTGGGGGCCATACTCTTGGGGTTTCTCCAGTCTCTGTCAGGCCAGTAAGTCTGGTCTTTTTATTTTTATTTATTTTTATTATTTTTTCCCAAGTCTGGTCTTTTTTCTGAGTTAGAATTTTGTTCTACATTTTTCTCAAGCTCTGTCTGGGACCCTCTGTTGTGATCCGAGTCAAAGCAGTCAGTGGTGGTAGCTGGGCACCATCTAGTTGTACTGGACTCAGTCTAGTGGAGACTGTGGTAGTTGTAGTCCATTAGTCCTTTGGACTGATCTTTCCCTTGTATTGTGTTTTCTTCATTCTCCCTTGCTGCCGAAGGGGTGAGACCAGTGGAGTATCTTAGATGGCTGCTCACAGGCTTTTAAGACCCCAGATGCTACTCA
>NW_004443987.1:985005-1006527 GCF_000243295.1 Trichechus manatus latirostris
CTTCTGTATCTTTGCTGAGTTTCTTCTTAGTTGTTCTGTCCTTTACTGAGAGTGGTGTTTTGACGTCTCCTACTATTATTGTGGAACTGTCAGTATCTCTTTTCAGTGTTGTTAGAGTATGTTTTATGTATTTTGGAGCCCTGTCATTGGGTGCATAGACGTTTCTTATGGTTGTGTCTTCATGATGGATCATCCCCTTAATCATTATATAGTGTTCCTCTTTGTCTTTTATGGTGGATTTTGTTTCAAAGTCTGTTGTATCTGAGATTAGTATTGCCACTCCTGCTCGTTTTTGGTAGTTGTTTGCTTGATATTGTTTTTCTATCCTTCGATTTTTAATAAATTTACATCTTTGTTTCTAAGGTGTGTCTCTTGTAGACGGCGTATTGATGGATCCTCTTTTTTATCCATTCTGTCACTCTCCATCTCTTTATGGCTGCATTTAGGCCATTTTCATTCAGTGTAATTATTGATAAGTGTGAGTCTGTTGCTGTCATTTTGTAGTGCTTTTTTTTTTTGTCGTGCTGACGTTTTTTTGTTCCTCTTACTCTCCTTTGCTGAATTCCTTTTGTTTGTGGATTTTTTTTCATGTCTTTTGTTTTTTTAGGTTTTGTTTTACTGAGACTTTATGTTTTCCCTCTTTATTTTGATGAGTAGGGTTATTAACTTTCTTTGTGGTTACCTTGAAATTTACCCTTATTTTCCTAAGTTTGAAGCAGTCTGTTATTACTTGGTATCACTTTGTCTTCCTCTTCATTAGAAGGTTCTACACCTACACCGTTTATTCCCTCTTTTATTGCTCTGATGTTGTTGTCATTTACAGATTAACTTCTCTGATTCCTTGTTGTATTTCTTTTGGTTTTGGATAGTCCTTGAAAGTTCATTTTCTAGATTGGTTATCTGGCTGGTAGAATCCTGTGTCCTAGATTCAGCCTGTGAGCTGAAGTTGTTTGTTCTCAGGTTGAAGGACTCCCTTTAATAATTCTTGTAAGTTTGGTTTGGTTTCTACATATTCCCTTAATTTCTGTTTATCTGGAAATGCCCTAATTTCACCATCGTATTTGAACGAGAGTTTTGTAGGATATATTATTCTTGGCTGGCAGTTTTTTTCTTTCAAGGTTTTGTATATGCCATCCCATTGCCTTCTTGCCTGCATGGTTTCTGTCAAATAATCTGAGCTTAGTCTTATTGTTTCTCCTCTGTATATGAGTTTTTGTTTTTCTTGAGCTACTCTAAGGATTCTTTGTTTGTCTTTGGTTTTGGCAAGTGTGATTATGATATGCCTTAGTGGTTTTCTCTTGGGGTCTATTCTATATGGGGTTTGTTGAGATTCTTGGATCACCAGCTTTTCATCTTTCATGATATTCTGGAAGTTTTCTGTCAGCAGTTCTTTGGTGATCCTCTCTGTGTTTTCTGTTTTCTCCCTCTGTTCTGGAACTCCGATCACTCGAAAATTTTTGCTTTTGATCTTATCCCACATAATTCTCAGGTCCTCTTCATTTTTCTTTGTTCTTTTTTCTGATTTTTCCTCAGAGTTGTATCCAAGTGTTTGTCTTCCATTTTGCTGATCCTGTCTTCCACCGTTTCAAACCTGCACCTCAGCCCTTCTGTGACACCGTTCATTTCTGAAATCTTGTTGTTTATCATTTGGATTTCTAATTGTTGTGTTTGTATGATTTTCTAGTTGTGAAGTTATCTGGACATTTTGTTCCTTTATTATTTTCCTGAATTCTTCCATTTTTTGGTCTGTATTTTCCATGAATTTGTGTGCCTTTTCCATGCATTTGTCTATTTTTTCCTCATTTTTGTCTGCTATTTGCTTTAGATCTTGGATAGTTCTTTATATTAGAGATTTGAATTCCCTTTCAGGTAGTTCTAGTGCCTTTTCTTCTACTGGTATGTCATCTGGTGTTTTATTTTGGGCACCTACTGGAACCATCCTCTTCTGTTTTTGTAAATGTTTTGATATTGTGTGCTGTCTTCAGGGCATTCGGTAGTTATTTTCCTCATTTATTAATTATAGATTGGTTTGTTTCATCTTGCTTTTTTGTTTTATTTGATTTTGTCTGAGCAGGCGGTCTGCGTGTTCTTTATTGTTTGCTCGTCTGTGGGCCCGATCCTTTTCACCTCCTTCTGCATTTGGCAGGGTCAGTCAGGTATGGTACAGCAGGGCAGGTCTAGCTGAAGAGGAGTTGCTGGGATGGGTTTGTGGCACGTACTAGGGCCAACAGGGCGGGCCAGGAATCAGTGCAGGGCAGGTTCCAGTAGGCCATGCCTTTGCTGCTTGGGGGTGTTATATTCAGTGCACGGTGCAGGTAGGCAGGATGGAGGGGAGAGATTGTGATGTGTGGAGCTAAGATGGGTATGGGAAAGAGGAGAGAGAGAAGAGAGGAACAGGAGCCAAAAACGTACAAACAAAAAAGAGTGCTAACAGCAGTCCAGGGACAAGGACTAGAAGGCAGGAAGGGACAGGAAAGCTGGTGATAGGGAACCCAAGGTTGAGAAGGGACAGTGTTGACATGTCATGGGCTTGTTAACCATTGTCATAGGGCAATAAGTGTACTAACTGTTTAATGAGAAACTACTTGTTCTGCAAACCTTCCTCTAAGGTACAAAAACAAAATAATTATCTATGTGAGATCAAACTGACAACAGCAACTCAAAAGGTTTGATGGGAAGCCTAGGGGACAGTGAGTTGAAGATAATGGTGACGGAATAACTTGGAAAAGGATAGTGAGACTAGCAGCACAACTGGAAGAATGTAATCGATGTCACTGAATTGTACATGTAGGAAGTTTCAAAATGGTGTAACTTTGGCTATGTATATTTTCACCAAAAAAAGGTCCTCAAGGTCGAGAAGGGAGAGTGTTGACATGTCGTGGGGTTGTTAACCAGTGTCATAAAACAATATGTGTACTGACTGTTTAATGAGAAACTATTTTTTTCTGTAAACCTTCATCTAAAGTACAATTTAAAAAATTTAAGAAAAAAAGAGTGCTAAGGGAGCTAGCCATTGGAGTGGAGAGATGATAGACTGAGAAATGGAGAACAACAAAAAGGTGAAGAAGAAAAAAGAAAGAAAAAAATGAATTAATAAAAATTAGAAAGAAAAAAGAAAAGAAAAGCTCCCAGAGATCCCACCGGTGCAGTTGTGAGGTCTGGGGAAGTTGCTCCCAGGCCGTGAAGTACAGCCTAGCAAAAGGGATAGAGGTATTACTCAGTGCCAGGTATTCAGGAGACACAAAGAGAAGGTAGGTATAGAGAGACAAGAAACTGAGTAATGAAGAATAACAAAAAGGGAAAAAGAGAGAAAAGAAAACAAATAAAGGAACAAGAAAACCCACCAGTAAAACAGAAAAAAAAGCAAGAAAAAGAAATGCCCTTGGGGATCCCTCTGCGTGTCAGCGCAAAGTGAGGGGGTAGGTTCCAAGCCGCACAGTACTGCCCAGCTAGAATAGGCTCCCAATTTGAGAAAAGAAAGAGAAAACAAAGAAACAATTCAAAACAAAGAAACAAACAAAAGCCCCGGGATCCCCCCAGTGCGGCAGCACGGGCCAGGGAGCAGCCTCTCAGGAAGAAGCAAAGATAGCGCACTGAGCGAGGTATTTGAGAGAAAGGAGGGGAAGGTGATGAGAGCTATGGAAGAAATCAAAAGAAGCAGAAAAAAGCAACACCGGCAGCCAACAAATGGCACTCAGGGAGCCAACCAGTGCAGGCAGGTGGAATCCAAGCAGCACTGGTGTGAAGCCTGTGCTTCCTAGCTAAGAGACTGTGGCCGCAGGAAGCAGAGGAGGCCGAGTGAGGGTGAAGAAGGGTGGAGGATGGGAAAGCGTATATTGCTGGTTACTGGTTGTTCTGTCTCCTGCTGGAAGCTCCGTGAAGCTGCATTCCCATACCCCCGTTCACCGATCTCTGATGGGAGTCCAAGATGTTGGATGCATGCTGCATTAGCTGATAGGGGACCTCTGCATGTATCTCTCCTCACTTTCTGTTCTCTGTCAGTTTTTTATTCCATTTGGTGCTTGGCTGAGTTCTTTATGTCTTCATTTGATGCTTAGGGTTTCAGGATTGACGTTTTCTCTGTTTGGCTTAGTTTTTCGGATCTTTGCTGTGGAGGGACGGCGTGGTGCTTCTGTCTATAGCACCATGTTGCCCGGAAGTCAATCCTTTGTAGCTTTTGATTTAAAGTGAGAGATGTGCGACTCTTCCTTTCACTTGAACACTTGGAGGCCATTGTAGGTTATTAATTGGCCTAATTTCAATATTGTCATGTTCCCGGGAATAGGGAGGCCTGAGGAGAGGGAGAGAGACGGGAATGGCTGGTCAATGGAGCAGTCAGAACACACACAACATTTATTAAGTTTGCTGTCTTATACGGGCACAGTTTGTGGCACCCCAAAACAATTACATAGTAACGTCAAAGTTCACTGATCACAGATCACCATGACAGATATAATAATAATGAAAAAGTTTGAAATATTGCAAGAATTTCCAAAAAGTGACACAGAGACACGAAGTGAGCACATATTGTTGGAAAAATGTCGCCAATAGACTTGCTTGACTTAGAGTTGCCACGACACTCAATTTGTAAAAAACGTAGTATCTGCGAAGTGCAATAAAGCGAAGCACAATAAAATGAGGCATGCCTGTGTGTGTGTGTGTGTGTGCGCGTGTGTATCTTGATTAGGTCAGTTTGGTCAGTGGCCTGTTCAAGTTGCTTGATGGCTATAAGATTACTAAGGTCCCTGGGTAATGCAAATGGTTTGTGCTCATCTACCAACCTAAAGGTTGGTGGTTAGAACCTACCCAGTGATTTCACGAAAGGCCTGGTGATTTGGTTCCATAAAGATTACAGCCAAGAAAATCCTATGGAATTCAGTTCTAGTCTGTAACACATGGGGTTGCGATGAGTTGGAATTGATTCAGATGGCAACAGGCTTTTTTAAATTTTTTTTTTCATGTGTGGAATCAAACATTCTAGATGACTACTGCCATGCATAAATATGAGGTCACAGGATGATAGAGCTAGAAGGAATCTTAGAGATCCCCCCCCCCAAAAAAAAAAACAAAGAAACCCATTGCTGTCGAGTCGAGATCTCAGAGAGGGCCAAAATCACACAGAGATTTAGAGACAGTTCCAGGACTAAAACCTACGGTTTTTTACTCCAGTCCATAACATAGCCCTTTTTACTATACCACACTGTTGACTGTTAGAGAGATTTGGCAGGGCCTGGATTTCAGTCCCAGCAAGCAGGACCGTGAACTTACTATTCTGTCTTTACCTGATCTCTCTTTTCATGGTCTGATCTTTGCCAACTTAATTTATCCTACTTTCCCTGCTGCTCTGACCTCTCCCATTAGTAATAACTATGTTTTTTTTTCTTTAATTAGAGCTGAAGTCCTTGACTGTTTGGGGACCCTTTAGTAGCAAAGCCAAGTAGGAGAGGCAGAGGCCCAGGGGAGGTGATCTCGTAATGGCACAAGATTTATGATTTTACCCATTCCTTTTTACTCTTAGCTCATCCATTGAGTCATCATGCAGTCTATGGGGAGTCACTTTTCTCCTCTTGACACTGCTGGAATATCTCCCTCCCTTGGTCATAATGTTGAGCACCTCAGTGTCCAACAAGTGCTTAATGTGCCCAATAAGAAAGAATATGAAAGAATGTGCAGATAGTTTAATTCTTACCGAATTGTACTAGGGAGCAAACTAGAGGTGATAGTCTTGTGTGCAAACTGAGGTGATTAAGGGCTTTGGTGTGAGGAACAGACCCTCCTGTGGAATGATTCTTAAATCTATCTTAACACTGGCCCAGACCACAGAGAGGTCAACTGCTTTAAATATTTATGAAATGCACACTACAATAATGGACAAAACTGTTCTAGAAACAGATTGTAGAGCTATCCCTAGGACAGTTTTTCTCAAAGTATGTGATCCTCTGAGCACCTGCATTGCTTGAAGGGTGGGGCCCTGGAGTTTGCAAGTAGTACCCATCAAGTGATCCTTATATGAACTTAACTATTAGAACTACTGCCTAAGGAATGATAAATTGGAGAGATGGTCATGAGCCTTTCAATTTGAAGTGGTCAATAAAATCAGTGACAAGAGCTAACAATTCCAGGTACCATACAGTTACTTGATTTGAGAAGACATCCAAAACTGTGTTAGGTGCCTCCTATATGCTCCTATAGACCCTGTGCTTCTTCTATCATAACCCTTATCTTGCTGTATTGTAACTGTTTTTGTCCTTGCCATGTATAGTCCAGAGGGTTCTTAGTTGTGAGCAACAGGAATTGATTGGTTAATTCCAGCCAAAACTGAATGTATTGAAAGCATATTGGATAGTTTACATTATCACTAGTTGGGCTGGAGAACCGGGCTCAGGGCTACACAGTCAACATCACTGCTGCCACTGTTACTCCAGTGCCATTGCTACCACCATCAGTGTGTTAGCTCAGGTCCTCTGAGAAGCAGATACCAAGATGCAATTAGACATGCAGGAGATTTACTAAGAAAAATTTATTTTCTGTGAGAAAATAGGGAACGAACCAGAGGAGGCTGGGAGAGCTGTCAGACTTCAATGTAAGTCTGACCCCGTGTGGATGAGAGAGGGAAAGAAGAAGTTTGAGTAGGAAGAGTCTTAGACTAAATTGCAGTTCTAATAAAGTTCTGCCAGGCCAATGGGGAGTCCTGGAGCCAAAGTCACCCATCAGAATAGTCCTGTCTCTCCCAGGAATGGACCTGACTTGGTATACTTGCTGTGTTTAGTCATTGGCCAGGAGCACTGTGGCTGTAGAGCAAAGCAGCAAACATTGGGGGTGGATTCAGAGCACAGCAGCTGGGACGAAGGTCAGTTACACTCCCCATATCTGGATAACTGAGAGAACATTCTCCTGCCTATCTCAATTGGGGAAGATTTTCTACTTTGGGTCACTGCTCCCAATTCAAGGTCCTGGATGGGTCATTGGATTGAGTGAGCCTGTCTTACGTATCTAGTGCTGCTATAACAGAAATACCACACGTGGATGGCTTTAACAAACAAAATTTATTTTCTCACAGTTTAGGAGGCTAGAAGTCTGAATTCAGGGTGCCTGCTCTAGAGGAAGGCTTTCTCTCTGTTGGCACTGGAGGAGGGTCCTTGTCTCTTCAGCTTCTGCTCCTGGTCCATCTTCATGTGATTTGGCATCTCTCTTCCCCCATCTCTGCTTCTCTTGCTTGTTTTATCTCTTTTATATCTCAAAAGAGATTGACTCAAGAACACCCTACACTAATCCTGTCTCATTAACATAACAAAGACAGCCCATTCCAAAATGGGATTATAACCAAAGGCATAGAGGTTAGGATTTATAACACATATTTTTTAGGGACACAATTCAATCCATAACTGAACCTAAGTCATAGATGCCTGTTTCCTTACTGCAAGGGGGGCCCACCTCGTACTAAGATTCTTAAGCCTTTCCCCCAAAGTGGAAGGAGTTCAGATGCGGACAGTAACACTCCAGAAAAGGATAAATGTCCACTACACTGTGTGAACTCCTTGAGAGCAGACATCTTTGTCTTGCTCATTGCTATTACAAATATTTACAAATAAATGTTTATTGAAATAATTGAATGAATATGGCCAGTTGGTGTTCAAATGACCTTATACACACACACATAAAATCAGTTTGGCCTTCAGGGAAATATAAATCAAAACCACAAAGAGATCCCACTTCCCACTCACTAAACCAGTTACTGTGGAGTTGACTCTGACTCATGATGTTCCCATGTGTGTCAAGAGTAGAACTGTGTTCCATAGGGTTTTCAATGGCTGATTTTTCAAAAGTAGTTCACCAGGCCTTTCTTCCAAGGCACCTCTGAGTGGACTCAAACCTCCAACGTTTCAGTTAGCAGCCAAGTGTATTAACTGTTTTCACCACCCAGGGACTCCAGAGTTATCATCATATGATGTACCAATTCCACTCCTAGGTATATGCCCAAGAGAATTGAAAACATATTCCTGCAAAAATTTGTACACTAATTTCATTGCAGCATTATTCATATAGCCAAAAAGTGGAAACAACTCAGATGTCCATCAGCTGATGAATGGTGCGGTGCAATGGATCACTTTTGTGTGGCCTTTCTGGCCATGGTCTTGTAACTCCCACCAAATGATTGGGTGAGACTGCAAATAAGGTAATTGTGGCCCACCCAGGGGATTGGTCAGTTTTACCATCCCATTAGGCTTAAAAGCCAATTCCAGAGCAGAGAGAAGATCTTACCATCACCAAGGAAGAAGGACCGAGAGCAGAGTGCATCCTCTGGACCAGGGATCCCTGCGCCAAGAGGCTTCTGGAACCTGGAGACAGAGAGAGAGGAAGAGAGAGCTGTAACACTGAAGATGGTGAGAAGCGGTGGCAGAGAAGTGCTGGCAGGAGAGACCAGCAAGAGACGGTGCAGTGGGCTTCCCAGCCCACGGAGTGAGAAAGCTGAGTGCCTTTTGGCAGGAGTCTTGTTGGCAGAGTAGGTTGCCTCTGGAGCTAGGTTTGCCGACCCATGGAGCTAGAGCTGAGCACCTTTGGGCCAAGGCTTACTGGTGGATTGGGAGGCCCTGGGCACTTATTGGCAGAGCTAAAAGAGCTTTGTGACACTTCCCTGAGCAGGGCAGAGGCCGAGGGGCCAGAGAGAGACGTGCCTGCGGGCACGGCTGTGAAGAGGTTGTCCTGATGGAAGAACTGTATCCGGAGAGTTCCTAAACCTGAATTGTAACCTTACTTCCCTAATAAACCTCATTATTTTGAGTATTGTCTGTGAGTTCGGTGTGGCCGTTGCAATGAATTATCGGACCCAGCAGGGAATTAGAGAATGCTGTGGGAGGGACAGTTGGTGTCAGAATTGGTAAAGATGGCAGAGAAAGGAGGCATGTCTGACCTCTGCCTCATAGGAATCAGCCTTATGCTGTTGATCTTGATTCTCCTACCCCCTCATGAAGTTAGAGGAGGTCAGATGCCACCACCCCCAAGCCATTTTTACAAATGGATAAACAAAATGTGGCATATCTGTGCAATGGAATTTTATTCAGTCATAAAAAGGAATGAAGTACTGATACAAGCTACAACATGGATGACCCTTGAAAACGTGCTCAGTGAAAGAAGCCAGACACAAAAGTTCACATAGTCTATGACTCCATTTATGTGAAATGTCTAGGATAGATAAATCCATGGAGACAGCAGATTGGTGATTGCCTAGCGCTGGGGGCAGGAGAATGAGGGGGAGTGACTACTAATGGGTATGGGGTTTCTTTTTGGGATGATGACAGTGTTCTGGAACTAGATAGTGGTGATGGCTGCAAAACTCTGTGAATGTACTAAAAACCACCAAATTGTATACTTTAAAAGGATGGATTGTATGGTATGTGGATTATAGCTCAATAAAGCTGTTGATTTTAAAAATAAATAATATGCATGCCATCCTCCTCCCCTGTACCTCTCCTTCTCCAGGCAGTATAAGTTGAACTAGATCTTGCCTAGCAACAGCCATCATCCCCAAATTCTATGCTGCATTTTTGTGATAGCACTTCCTTCCCTTCAAGGCTAATTTAGATGTTCATCAGATTTCTTGAAGAAAACTGCTAAGGGTGAGGGCTGGAGGGAACTCACTGGGTTGTATTTTGACTCCAGGCAAGATCCTACCTATGGTTGATACTGATGAGGGAGTGGCTCAAACCAGAACAGCAAAGTCTTTGTCCTCAGGGAGTTTACGGTGAAAAGAGAAATAAAGCCCAGAGGATATGTGACTGATTTTGCCTTGGATATCTTTGAAGGATTCTAACAGCCCAAGAGGTCCCTAGGTGATACAAACATTTTGGGCTTAACTGCTAACATAAAGGTTGGCGGTTCAAACCTACCCTACGGTACCATGGAAGCAAGGCTTAGCGATCTGCTTCCATTAAGCTTACAGCCAAGAAAACACTATGGAGCAGTTCTAGTCTGTCACATGGGGTGACCATGAGTTGGAATTGACTCAATGGCAACTAACAATAACAGCCCAAACTGAGCATTCTATAGAAGAAGGAAGCCATCCTTCCATCCTAGCTCTGATTCTCTGAGCCTTGTCTATCATTTCCCACCGACCAGTGTTCTTTGACTGGTCTATCAGCTACTTGGTGCACATCTTCTCTTTCCTTCTTCACGTCTTCCCTTGTGGATGTCAGCCACCTCTTACAAATCAGCTCCTGGGAGGCTGATGAGCAGTCTTCCTCAGGCGGCAGTGATTTTGAAGGCTCAAACCTATCCCTGACCCATACATGGTTCAGAGGGCTTCTGAATGCTGATAAAGATGTGGAGAGCTTTTAGACCAAATGGCTTTTAGATCTGTTCTTTGTTCCTTCTGTGTTAGGGTTGGAGGTAGGGTGGGTGAGAGGTCAGATCTTGGGTCTCCCTTTCTTGTAGAACTCTTGTGCTCCCCAGAAAGGTAAGTTGACCCTTGAATAACACTACCTAGCATTCAGGGGGCACCCTAGGGGTATCACTTCAGATGACTAGTCCTTCAGGGATCAGTGCTCTTAATGGGCAAGGGTTTCCCAGGGCCTCAGTGGTCTCATGACTGCCAACATTTCCAGCATCTCTAGTCCTAAGAGGAAAGAGCTGAAGCCTAGAGATTACCTGAGAGAGGAAAGAGTGCTGGACAGAACCAGGGCAAATTCTCAGCTTCTCCCAGCAGGACAAAGGAACAGGGAAATAAGAGACCAGAGGATTTAGTGACCCAAAGCGCCAGAGAGTCCCAGGGCTGAAAAAGGAGAAGCTGGTGATTAAGGGGGATCAGATGGCAGGAAATTTACAGCTCCATACCAGCCATGGGGGGGTCCAAAAAAATATAACAGCAGGGGCTCTGCCCTCAAGGAGCTTATGATAATTTAATTGAGGAATAAAAGTTAATACACTTGAAACAATTTTGTAGTTTGGAGCTAAATTGTATCAACAACAAAATGCAGTAGGAACTCTGAGAAGGGACAGATCATGTGGACTGGCATCCTCTGTTAGCTGAATGAGACAGTGCGTGACCCAAAGGACTTTATGCCTCAGCTATACCAGCTATACTTTTTAGAGATGAGTGTGTCTGAGTCTTGCATAGTTTCACGGAGGAAGTATAGGGGAGGAAGCTTCATCTTCATCACCATTAACAATAAACATTATTTGATCATCCCTCCCTCACAGAGAGGGCAAACACAGAAAGAGCTAAAGGACCAGTACAAGAGAGCATGTGCCAGTAGCACAAAGACAGAGAAAAGTGTGGGTTGGGGAGGTGAGAGAAGGCTTCTTGGAAATGGTAGTACTTGAGCTGCCTCTTGGAGAAAGGTTAAAAAAAAATAGTTGTCGTCAAGTCCACCCCAACTCATGGCAACCCCATGTGAGTTAGAGAAGAACCGTGCTCTATAGGGTTTTCATTGGCTGGTTTTTTGGAAGCAGATTGTCAGGCCTTTCTTCCAAGGTGCTACTGGGTAGACTTGAACCTCCAACCTTTTCACCACCCAGGGACTCCAAAGGAAGTTGAAGGTTTGCATTAATGGGGAAAAGGGTGAAGGGGGCTGTAAACGACATCAACAAGACATAGAGGTGGGAGTAAGCAAGGAAAATATGGTAGGTGAGAAAACCTGCCGGACCGGAGGAAAGGGTGTGTGTGTGGTAGGGTAGCGTAGGCGATAAAGTTGGAGAAAGAAGTAGTGTGGTGTCAGATTAGAGAGGGCCTTTGATGGCAGACAGAAGGAGTTGTTTTGGAATAAAATAGGTATTGTAGATTTGTGTATTTGGGGAATAAGGAGGGCATGGGGAAGCAGGAGGAAAAGCTTAGAAAACTGCTGGGATTCTACATTCTTCCTAGGTTGACACTCCCATATTAGGGTGACCAACCATCCCGGTTTGCCTGGGACATGGGGGGATGAGTTTGTAAGCCTACCTGAGATCCACCTTGAGAACATGTTCCTAAAGCAGCCCCAAGAGGTTCTGCATCGAATACTGGTGTTAGAGAGCCTGGTCCCAGTTGGAAGGCCCAAATCAATCAACACTTTGTGCAGTGTTCTCAGATCGATAGTCTTGACCTCCCTCATGAAACTGAACAGAAGAAGGACCAGCCTTCTAGTCCAGCTGCTAACACAGGCCCAGACCAAGATGGGGAATCAGCTTCAGAAGGCAACAACGTTTAGATACTGAATCTGTTCTGGAATCAGCCCTGGGGAAAGGAGAAAGCAGGTGCAGGAAAGTTAACAAACAACACAGTAACAACACGAAGGCTTTCTTCAGGCCAACCCTCTTCCCCTGGCCCTCATTTTGGTGGCTGCTACTTGACCACTCCTCGCATAGATTTTTTACAGACTTCCTGCAGCAAAAGGCAGTTGGCACAGGCTCTGCTACATTTATATTATTACCAGAAGGCAGATGTTTTCTCTTTTTCTCTGGGGTTTAGAATTATGCAAATGAAGGCAGGCAAACAAAAGCTCAGTGAGCTGGGGGAGGGTTGCTCTTCAGAATCCAGGCGATTTTCACATCTCTTTAAGACACCCCTCTCAGTTTTTACTAACAGCCCTCTTGGCTCGTGGCCGGTCTGTAGGATTTGGCACCTCTTCAGAACCTTTCAGCCAGAGACCTGTAAGTTCATTCTAAAGCCCTTATCCTGGCCTCACTTTGCAATTGAATTCAAGGCATATAATATGAGCTTTGGTATCCGTGGGCTGACCTTGAATCTTGACACGTACAGACACACACACACACCCCTCCATTCTGTCGCCCCTTTTCTGTGCACAATCTTGCCTCGAAAGGAAACTCTACGGCCCGCTTGTCTCCCAGCCAACCCCGCCCCCCAGACATATTATCTGGAGGGCAGTAGGACCTAGGGAGCTTCAACCATGTGGCCAAGGCAGACACACCTGCCTAACCGCGTGGGTTGAACCAGTGTGGGAGCCAGCCAGTTAGCAAGTTAGGGAGGGTGGGGTAGGAGTGGGAGGCTGCTGCTCTTGCGGAACAGGAGTGTTGAGGCTCCCTTCAGGGTCAGGGGGTCGTGATGAGAAGTGCCTCTGAGGAGTGGCCCAAGCCCCTTTTTGTCGCGCCTCTCCACTCGGAGCATCCTTCGGTTGGCCACCCTGGAAAGCTCAGAATAGTTTTGTTTGGCCCCAGCTGTCCCTGCCATCTCGCCCGCCTCTGCCATCCTGGTGCCTTAGTTTCTGCTGTGGCCTCTCTTGGCTGGAACTGCGGGCCAAGCAGGACCCCGGCAGCAGACGGTGCTCAAGAGTTTGGGGTCATTTGCCCGGCCGGGTTGAGCGCTCCGCACGTTGTAACTCTCACTGACAAAGTTTCTGTGTGAAGGAGCAGCCTTGCCTAGATCCTGGAGCGCTCGAGCACTTTGCCTCTCCCTCTCTTCGAAGACTGCGCTTGGGGACGCGGCTCTGGCACTGCTCCTACCCCTGGCCCGGCTGCTCGGGGGCGGGGCTTGGGGAACCAGAGCAGCCTTCCGGAGAGCCCTCAACTCCGCTTGGATCCTGAGCGAGCGCCAGAGAGCAGGCAAGCAGGCGAGCGAATAGCCACAGCCTAGCTATAGCTAGGGTCCTTCGGCTCTGAACTGAATCCTCAAAAGGGACGCTAATCCTGCGCCCTCTCTTCTGCCCTGGCTCTGTTCTCGGCTAACTTGAGACTGCACACTGGTCAGGACTCCTCGCAAGGAGGTGCTGAGCGTTGGTGCCCCCACAGAGTGGTCACCCACCTGCTGTGGGGGGCTGCCGGGCGGGGGAGCTGTTTCCATGACTCTTTTCCGCGTATCTGGAGTTGAACTCCGGACTGAGGGCTGGGATGCTTGCTTTTGCCTTGTCCAAGTTTCACAGCACGTATGTTGACGATTGGAATCCTGGGCCAATCAAGAGTCAAGCTCAAAGTGGTACTCCAGGGCTCTCGATTCTAGACTCCAACAGGTCTAATTTGAGACTAGAAGAGAGGGGCCTCCTGCTCCGACTAGTCGATCTCCATTCCAGAACTGGACTTGACCGAGCCCTCCTCACTGATACTTGGACTGCAGCGGCTACAGAGTGCTCTTGAGTGGAGGGGTGTGTGTGTGCTCTGAAGACCAGACCCCAACACTCAAAACCTCGAGGATGGACAGAGTTTATGAAATTGCCGAGGAGCCAAATGTGGATCAGGTTTCACCTCTGGGGGAAGATGTCATCCGTGGGACGAACCCCCGCTTTACTTTCCCGTTTGGCATCCTCTTCTCCACCTTTCTGTACTGCGGGGAGGCTGCATCCGCCTTGTATATGGTTAGAATTTATAGAAAGAATAATGAAACCTACTGGATGGCATACACCTTTTCCTTCTTTATGTTTTCATCCATTATGGTACAGTTGACTCTCATTTTTGTCCACAGAGATCTGGCTAAAGATAAGCCTCTGTCATTGTTTATGCATCTAATCCTCTTGGGACCTGTTATGAGGTGAGCAGTTTTTAATCTCTTCCTGTACCCCTAGAATTGTGCAGAGAAAAATGAAGCTAATATTTATGAGACTAATATCCTGTGCTTCTGATTTAATCAATTCTCCTATTCCCTCCCACTCTTGGCTTTCCTGCCTACCATCCAAAAAATCTTATCTGAAATCCCAAATGCCACCATGATGAACATGTGGCCTGTATCTGTATTCCAAAACTATGTGTGATACCATCGATAATACTTCATTAGACAGTGTTTGCTATCTAGATTTAGGTTGTGAAAACTGGTATGGGAATGACTTAGTCACGCTGTGCACACAGGCCATAGCTTCAGAGTGTGTTATTTTGACCCTGCCCTTTAGGTACTCTGTAAATTGGATGAAAATTCCTTCCTGTCTCTATCCCATCCCACATTCAGTTTCTTTACCCTGAGCTTCTTGCTCTGGTGCTGCTGCCATTTTCATGTTTTTCAGAGTTATTTGACATCTAGAAAGTATTTTAAGCCAGCTGTGGTAATCTGGTGCCCCAGTCTGTTGTAGTTCATTTTTCTCTGTCAGTTCAGCAGTCTCCTGTTTATCCCTGTGAATCTTTCTTCAATAAAAGTACACCATTAAGGGGCAAAGGAAAATGGTCCATCCCTCCATCCTCCATCCAGATACATGTAATACGGATACATATAATAGTATCAAGTCTTTCCATTCAGATTGACTTGAAGGGACTAGAATGTGCTTTATCGTAGGGAGATAGACATCTGTGTCAGCAGTCTCATTTGGATGCTTTAGAGTTTTCAAAGTAGGGAGATGTTGCAAAACTTATGAGGTCAGGAGGGAGGAATGGACCAAGTATGTCTTGATTGAAAGAGAGGCAGAAACCTGCAATCAGCTGAGGAATATGGGTGAGAGTGTTGATGTTGTAATTGTGATGGGAAGAGATTTCATCCTTAAAGAACTACAGTTTGTGAAATGGATTAAGGATGGAATCCCCCTTTAAAAGATTATCAATATATTTTTAAACAGGGAGGAATTTATTAGGTTTCATCAGAGAAAATATAGATAACAATGGAAACAGTGGCCAGGAATTCAGGAGATGTAGATTCTAGCTATCCCTCTGTCATTAACTAGTTGCGTGACCTTGGTGAAATTTCTTAAGATGCCTGGGCCTTAGTTCCCACATCTGTAAAATAAATGGGTTGGGCTAGATCATGGGCCTCAAACTCAAGTGCTTGCAGGGGCCAAGCAGGTATCATAAATGAGAGAAGCAGACCAAGTGTAAGGAAAACAGTAACTTCATGTGTGACGATAAATGAAAACTACAGTAAGTCTCAGTGTTAGAGAAATGGCGGGGAATAGTGAGTACTGTGGAATCTGGAGATTTGTCTAAAGGAGGCAGCTGCCCTATAGCTCCAGCCCAACGCTTCCATTTTGGAATTTGGGCCCAGTATTGCCAGATCCCCCAACTTTTCAGGAGAAGCCCCTAAAACAGACTTTTATATGTGATGCCCTGATTGTACATTTTGGCACCTGATTAATTAAAACAAACACTGTATGGGCCAAACCACATTTGTGGGGCAGTTGTGACTCACCTGGCCTATATGCAACATTTGGGTTAGTTGATCTAAAGGTCCTTTCCAGTTCCAAATCTTTGAAGTTAAGCTGTAAAAGGAAGACCTCATTTTGAACTTGGAACTAAGAAATTTAGAGGTGTCACTAGAGGAGCAAGACGCTTAACAAACCATTCCTCTCTCCCTTTTCAAATGCAATACACTGAGTTCCATGATCAAGCGTTCTCAAGATGCAAAATTCAGCAAAGACTGACCTCCCCAGCCGCAGTTTTGACTTCCCTTGTTTGCTTTGTGGCCTCTCAAGCGGTCTTTAATTTGGGCTTTCTGAATGGAGTGTTGAGTGCTGTATTTCATTTTTGTGATTCAGCTTCCACTAAAAAATTATTGGGAGGCATTTATCACCTCAGTCAGCTAACCTCACAACAGGGAGAAAAATCATTAAAAACTGATACATTAAACCCTTGATAGGCTTATTTTCAAGGCCAGTGGTTTTGTAGGTAGGTAGGAACTTGATGAATGCTATCGGACACATGAAGGTGTTTGGAGTTTCTGGCTCCTTTATATGAAACGTGAACATATTTCTGAAAATGAAAATTTAATGTACTGAAACTTATAAGCAAGGCAGACACCTTTACATAAACCAGTAAATGTTGTTGGGTGCCTTCAAGTCGATTCTGATTCATAGTGACCCCACGTGACAGAGTAGAACTGCCCCATAGGGTTTTCTAGGCTGCAATCTTTACGAAAGCAGATCACCAGGTCTTTCTCCCACAGAGCTACCGGGTGGGTTCAAACCACAGACCTCTTGGTTAGCAGCTGGACACTTAACCATTGTGCCACCAGGGCTCCTTAATTCAGTAAATAGCCTTAAGAATAGAAGCATAAACAGAAGTGTTCATACCACTGCCTCCCCCAATATTTTATTCAGCAACAGCATTGATGGGCTTAGGTTAAAATATAAAATTATTTGTTGAAAATGCACTTGTGCATTTTCCCTGAATAGGAAGAGAGTGTCCATTTTTCCACTCTGTTCTCTCCTTCCATCTTTTGCTCTCCCAGGTTTTACAGTTTGGCCCTAGAAAGTGCAAGTTTCAAACAGCATGCTTCAGAGTGGTACACATGCACCATTCTCAGATGGATCCAATGGATATTGGTAGCCAGCATGTGTTCAAACCCTTCTCACTGGGAGACAAAGCCTAGAGAGCACATAAATCTATGAGCCTGTTTTTGGCTTATTTTTCTGTTATATCGCATCGCCGTTATTATCATCCTCGCCTCCCTGTATTCTTCTCACACTTTCATTCGCTCAGCAAATATTTATCAAATACCCACTATGCGATAAGGGCTGTGAGCAAGATAAACACAACCCCTGCCCTCAGTCTACCAGGGAAGATGTCTTAATTTTCACCACAAGTGTTATTACTTGTCATGAGAAATGATCCACAGTTTCCATTCATTTCAGAGTGAGTGGGGGAAGTGGTAACTCAGGTGTTCCAAAATAAGATGTTCTCGTTGCTTCTCTTCTATTCACCATGTTAGAACTGCTAAAGACTTCTGATTTGTGTGGGGGAGATGGGAGGGGTACAGCAGGAAATGTGTTTTTTTCACATTTCAAGGATGGTAGGCTCTCATAAGGATGTTGTCCTCTTTGTAAAGAAAGAATCAAGTTTAAAAGGCTGTAGTCCCCAAACAGGCGAAGAGGCATAAAAAGCCACCTTTAGAGAGACCTTTTGAGATTCCCTAGATATGTAGTACATTTGGTTCTGGGTTGTCAAGTCATTAAGTACCCTTGCTGCTAAATGGCTTTTCTGTGGATATGTGAGGTTTTTTCCTACCCCTCTCCCCCTACACTGGAGACTTTTTGGCTGAGACAATTATAGTTGTGGGCTCTGTCTTGAAAAAGCAGAAGTTGAAAAATCTCAATTCTGGATATGAATGCTTTGAATAAGAAACACTTCACCTCAGGACCTGAGGTGTTACAAAAACCAGGGCATTTCGGTACCTTCATCATTGTCTCTCAACACAGAACACAGTATGTACTTAATAGCTTTTTCTTCAAGGCACTTCGTATCACAGTCCTGAAAGAAGTACTTCTGAAATGGTGTTCTAGTGGACCAAAATAGGATTTAGACTCAAGTAACGTGTAGAAGGCACTACCAACCCTTTGATTCATGAGAAATGTGCAGGACAGGAGAGTAGGAATGGCAAAAAGTAGCACAACTTTCCGGAGTTATTTTTTCCCCTCACTACAGTCTCCCTTCCCAAGACAGCTTCAGTTAAGTTCCCATGATGCTTTACTTCTGCAGATGTTTGGAGGCCATGATTAAGTACCTCACACTGTGGAAGAAAGAGGGGCAAGAGGAGCCCTATGTCAGCCTCACCCGAAAGAAGATGCTAATAAATGGCGAGGAGGTGCTGATAGAATGGGAGGTGGGCCATTCCATCCGGACCCTGGCTATGCACCGCAATGCCTACAAACGTATGTCACAGATCCAAGCCTTCCTGGGCTCAGTGCCCCAGCTGACCTATCAGCTCTATGTGACCCTGATCTCTGCGGAGGTCCCCCTGGGTAGAGGTGAGTGGGGTCAAGTGAGGGGAGGGCTGCACTAAAATCAAGGGTCTTAGAAGTCTAGACTGGAGCTCTTCAATACACTGGCCACTAGCTTTATATGGCTATTTAAATTAAAATTTACAATTCACTTCCTCAGTCACACTAACCACATTTCAAGTGCTGAATAGCTACATGTGGCTAGTGGCTACTGTATTGGACAGTGCAAATATAGAACATTTTCACCACCACAGAAAGTTCTATTGGACAGTGCTGGGAGATAGCTACAGAACTTTGGCGAGTCAGACATTTCAAGCCTGCCAGGTTTCTTAAGCTGGGGTAAGAAAGACTAAAAATGCCACAGAAACTTTCTGTGGGCCCAGAGGAAGCTAGTATTACCAACAGTCAGTAGGCTGTTTTCCCTTGCCCAGAGTGTTTAGATTACGCTGAGTTAGAGTTTTTTGTTTGTTTGTTTAGGGATTGGAAGTCTTTACGTAAGAGATTGCCAAATATTACTGATCATCAGAATCATGTGATAAGCTTCTTTGAAAACTTAAATTCCCTCCACAGACCTCAGTCAATCCCAGGGTGTAGGGAGGCCAGGAATCTGATTTTTTTTAAGTACCCCAGTTGATTCTGATCAGTCACATTTGGGAACCGCTGATTTAATCACTTCTCCTAGAAGAAAGGCCTGGCAATCTATTTCCGAAAGATCAGCCATTAAAAATCCTATTGAGCACAGCTCTCCTCTGACACACATGGGGTCACAATGAGTCGGAATTGACTCAAAGGCAAAAGACTCAATGGTTTTTTTTCCCCCCAACTCCATGGGAGCGGGGAGAAAAGGGGTGTGAAACGAATATTGATGAGAGTCAGGCCTGGTCCCCTTTCTGACCTTCTCTGTGATCCTTGGAGGAAGTTACCAAAGCATTCCCTGCCTTAATTTCCCACTTGTAAAAAAGGAATCCTGAGATGAATAAGACTTCTAGCTCAGGATGAAATGTGAGTCAGTGTTTTCAAAGTGGAGATAAAGTGCTGTTAATGAGTTTTAGCAGCATAAGATTAGCTGCATCTGCTTGGGCTGCAGCTGGTACAAATGTGGGTACAGCTTTGGACCCTTTCTTTATTAGGTGTTGACCCTGCTTGGTAAGACCTCATACCTCAAATAAATATAAGGAGGAAATTTGCCCTTTTTTCTCGACTAAGAATTGTTCAGGAAATTCTATTGCTCTTGAAGATTTTCACATACCTAGAAATGATGGTGGTTTTCCTCCTGAGAATTTTGAGGGTCATCAAATCACCTAGTTAAAATATGTATACATCACAAAAGTAACACATGCACAAACTGATTGACCTGCAGGAAACTGTATATGCACAGAAAATATCTAGAAAGATATGCAAGAATCTATTTACCTCTGAGGATAGGAATGAGAAATCAGCAGACTTTTACTTTTTATTTTATATCCTTCTGTATGGTTTGAAATTTCTACCATGCATGGATTCAGTATATACACATTCAGTGTATATCCTTCCAGACTTCTTTTTACTATGTAAATATAAACATACCCATATATATGTGTATGTATTTTTGCCCCCCAAAATGGACTGTATTAAACATTCTATTCAGCAACATGTCTTTTTCAAATGTCTGACAGTATATCTTTCTTCAATGGTTATTTATATATTTATATAAAAAAACCCATTGCCATTGAGTCGATTCTGACTCATAGTGACCCTGTGGGACAGGGTTTCCAAGGAGCGGCTGGTGGATTCAAACTGCCGACCTTTTGGTTAGCAGCCGAGCTCTTAACCACTGTGCCAGCATATAGAATATATAATAATAATAAATATATATAATATGTATTTTCCTTATATGAATTGGATTATTCTTAGTTCCCTAATTCTCTATTGGTAGGATTAACGTTTGTTTCTAATTTTTCACACACAAAGAGTTTATTTCTAATTACAAACTGTGCTACAGTGAACATCTTTTAAATATCTGTGTACTTGAATGAGACTTTGTAGGATAAATTAGTAAAATTGCTGAGTTGCAGGATATGCATATTTTGAATTTTGATAGATACTGCCAAATAACTTTCCCAAAAGGTTTTGTGAATCTATACTCCCGCCAACAGCGTGTGAATGCGCCTGTTTTCCCGTATCTTAAACTAAATATTATTTAGTTGTGTAATTGTAAAATAACTGGTTGTTTTAATTTGTTCTCTTTAATTATGAGTGAAGCTGAGCATCTTTTCATGTTTGGGCATTGTGTGGGTCCTGTGAATTGCTTCTTTATGTATTTTACTCACTTTTTTCCAGTGGGTTGTTTGTCTTCTTATTAATTTGTAGGAACTATTTACTTATTTTGGACGTTAATCCTTTCTCTGCTGTGGATGAGTGTGTATGTATACATTTGTATTATGTTTGTGTGTATGTATATATTTATACAGATGCACACACACACACATACATAGCATACACATATATTTTAAATGTGTGTATACATGGAGCCCTGGTGGTGAAGTGGTTAAGAGCTTGGCTGCTAACCAAAAGGTCGGCAGTTTGAATCCACCAGCTGCTCCTGGGAAACCCTATGGAGCAGTTCTGCTCTGTCTTATAGGGTCACTATGAGTTGAAATCGACTTGACGGCAATGGGTTTGTTTTTTGTTTTTTGTATACATGTTATACATGTGACATATGACACACTTGTACAACGCACCATACATAATATTCTTTATTTATAGTATCTTCTAAAATTCTGAAGTATTAAATTTTTATGTAGTCATATCCTTTATTGCTTTTAGGTCTTGTGCCTTTCTTACAAAGGCCTTTCACAACTCGTAACTTTTTTTTTTTATTGATATAATTAAATGAAGTTTACATTTCAAGTTAGTCTCCCATACAGAATTTTTTTTTAACATACATTGTTATGAGACCCCAACTGCTCACCCCATTCTGCAACAGCAC
>NW_004443987.1:1007747-1026413 GCF_000243295.1 Trichechus manatus latirostris
TCTCTTTTAGTTTCTTGCAGTAGTGTCTTGTAGTTTTCTCTGTAAAGATCTTTTACATCTCTGGCACAGCTCATATCTGATAGAGCAATTTACCCCATCTTATGAAGACATTAATTTCTAAGATCAATTTGTCAATTCTCCCACCAAAAAACAAAACAAAGCAAAACAATAACCACAAAAGAAAAAAAATTTCATCAAGCTGATTGCGATTGCATTAAATTATTTAGATTATCTTAGAGGAAAATTTACATCTTTATAATGTTGATCAATTTCATATTGGAAGAGAATAAATTCTTCCATTTCATTAGATATTTTTAATGTACTTCAGTAAAATTGCATAGTTTTCTTGCTGTAGTTTTTGCACATTTTTGCAAAGCTTATTTCTAGGTATTCTATCAATTTTCAAGTCATCTGATTTTCTAAGTGCCAGGGTAGTACCCGGGTAAAGGAAATGGACCTACTACACCTTTGGAAACAGGGGAGGGTGGTGATGATGATGATAGCAGACAGAATTTACTATGTTCCAGGCATTGCTCTAAGCCCTTTACCTGCAATTATCTCATTTAATCTTCATGACAACCGTATAAGATAAATACTGTTATTATCCCCATTTTACAAATGAGGAAACAGAGGCACTGAGAGGTTAAGTAAATTCCCCAAGGTCCCATAAGTAGTAGGTGGTTAAGATTGGAATAGAACCCAGGATGTCTGCCTCCAAAGTCTGTGTTTCCAACTATATCACTGTACAAAGGATGTAAAGGAAGCTTTCTCCAAGGCCATGTTTTCGATTTTTCAGTGATTTATCCTGTTAAAAACTTTCTGGCAATACTATATCTTTTAAGGTTTGGAAAACAACCCTTTGGTTTATTTTTCCTCATTTTCACCTACCCTCGTAATCTTCTCCTTGCTACCCTTTTCCTAATCCCTTTTTTTCTTGGAGGCCACCTGGATCAGTATGGATGAACAAATTCACTAGCAGCGTATGGTCTCTTACGGTGTGAGTATACCCTATTTATAGGGAGACCGATGGAAGGTATTTTTACATTTATTGGAAACATCAGGCTTTCTTCCTTTTATTATACTACTATTAATAAATGGGAGCCCTGGTGGTGCAGTGGTTAAGAGTTATGGTGAACTACGGCTGCTAACCAAACTGTGGCAGTTCAAATCCACCAGCCACTCCTTGGAAACTCTATGGGGGCAGTTCTACTCTGTCCTGTAGGGTCACTATGAGTCGGAATCGACTCAACAGCAACAGGTATTAATAAATAAGTTCTGATTTAAGAGAAAGCATTGACACTCTGACATTCCCAACTCCACATGAAACATCAGCTCTTGAGGATGGGACTGAGAGTAGTTTATAAAGCTACAAGTAGCTACTTTAAGAGAGTTTCCCATTCCAGTCATTGAAGATTCCAACACTCTACTCACAGGTGGAAAAAAAAATGTCAGGAACAAAGCTGTGGTTCCTTTTGGGTTTCCATGGGGAAGCTTTTCTTTCAGTTTAAATTGACTTCTACCTGGTTCTAGTTTCCCTGGATCCAGTCTTTTTATGGGAACAGGAAGCTCTGGCTTTTCTTTTGGATAAGTACCCCTCAGGCCTTGTGCTCTCCTTGAGGGTACCATATTTTTTCTTAGTAATTGGTATCCTTTGAAATAAAGGAAGCAAATGAAAGGGCCATCTCTGTTTTCTACAGATGAGACTTAATATAGTAAGTTAGAAAGCATCCTGATCCTTCAGGTCCTCTACGCTAACATATGGTGGAATGGATGTCATGGGCTAGGAAATGAGTTTTTTTTTAAACCACTGCTGGAAGTCCAGGGATCCCTAAAGTATATGCCAAAGCATGGGGGTGGTGAATTGACATTGTTGATGATTAATACCAGCAACTTAGAGTATCTCAGTGAATTGGGAAACTAAGGCACATAGATATTCAAGTGAGTTTCACAAGATCCCACACAGCTGAACCAAGGGCTTCAAATCCTAGCTATTTTATGCTTCCTCTCTAAATTCAGAACTCTTTATTCCACAAACATTTTTTAGCACCTACTATGTTCCAGGCAGTATATCTGGGGATACAGCAGTGAACAAAATGGACATGGTCCTTTCTGCCCTCATGGAATTTCCAGTACATGTTTTGATACATGTCACTGGAGTTAAGTATTCTGGAAGCATGCACAAACAAGATGAGTTTGTTGAAGAAGATAACCATTAAAGAGGGGACTTCTATTAGCAAGGGCATTTCTATGAGTCTCCTAAGGCTGGATTTTTTTCAGACAGGGTTCTTCCTGCCTCCTTCAATGTTTTGTTCAGAAGCCTGTTTCATCATGTAACTGCTACCTTATCTATTTATATGTGCTCTTCTTGTGTTAGACTCACTCTTTTTAAAAAGTTCATTTTGTATTTTTATATGATTATTAAAGTATTACATTGTATGTTCATCATGGGAAATTTAGAAAATAGAGGAAAGTAGAAAAAAGGATAATACTGGTTTAAAACCTTCTTACAAAAAAGATATTTGGGATTATTTTCATTTTCTTTCTATACATGCTATTTGTTTGCATAGCTATGATCATGTGATCATACCGGGGCCCTCAAGTCTCACCTGTCATCTCCCTGGACCTCTGGGTTTAAGTACAGCCTTCACCACCACCATTGACTGCCTGTTTTTTCTGTTCCTTGTTTTTTTTTTTTTTTTTTCTTACAGCTGTGTTAATGGTCTTTTCCCTGATATCTGTCACCTATGGGGCTACCCTCTGCAATATGTTGGCTATCCAGATCAAGTACGATGAATACAAGATTCGCCTCGGGCCACTAGAAGTCCTCTGCATCACCATCTGGAGGTCATTGGAGATCACTTCCCGCCTAGTGATTCTGGTGCTCTTCTCGGCCACCTTGAAATTGAAGGCTGTGCCCTTTTTATTGCTCAACTTCCTGATCATCCTCTTTGAGCCTTGGGTTAAGTTCTGGAAGAGTGGTGCCCAGATGCCCAGTAACATTGAGAAAAATTTTAGCCGGGTAGGCACCCTGGTGGTGCTGATTTCAGTCACCATCCTCTATGCTGGCATCAACTTCTCTTGCTGGTCAGCTATGCAGTTGAGGTTGGCAGACAGAGAACTTGTTGACAAGGGTCAGAACTGGGGACATATGGGCCTGCACTATAGTGTGAGGTTGGTGGAGAATGTGATCATGGTTTTGGTTTTCAAGTTCTTTGGAGTGAAAGTATTACTGAATTACTGTCATTCCCTGATTGCCTTGCAGCTCATTATTGCTTATCTGATTTCCATTGGCTTCATGCTCCTTTTTTTCCAGTACTTGCATCCATTGCGCTCACTCTTCACCCACAATATAGTGGACTACCTCCACTGTGTCTGCTGCCGCCGACACCCTCAGGGCAGGCCCAAGAAGTTGGAGTCATCCTTTGAGGCTGAAGCAAGGCAAAGCATTGTCTGATTCTACTCTTCTGGGTATTTGGGGATGGGTTGGGGGCTTCCAAGAGCAACTGTGAAATCTAAGGAAAGGATAAGGCTCATGGGTGAGTACCCACCAGGATATTTTCTTGAGTTTTCTGGTAAGCCCATCAGAAGAAAGAACAGCCTCCAAGTAAGTTTTATTTCCTTAAGACTGCTATGCTTGTTCATAATGAGTATCCGCTATGTAGTTGGAGGCATCAGAGATAATTTTTACCACCTTCCCCCAACCGCCATCAGCTCTCTGGCTGCCCTGTGGAATTACCTGCAAGTACCTTAGGCTCACTGTAACTTTCCAGATCTGCTCATTTGCTTGAGACATTACTGAACTTTTCCAGCCTGAGCTGAAGGCCCAGAATCCCACCAGAATACATCCTGACTGATTAGATGATGTGACAGCTTACCAGCTGTGGGAACCTCACAGGGACCAGTCTGACTCATGTAGAACCTGCAACTGTGAGAGTGTCTGGGCCCTTTTAATTCTAAAGAGAAACTCTGCTAAGAGGATGGCCCCCTTATTAAAAGAGCTTCTCCCCAAATGAGTTAGCTCTCCATTAAGATTTTACCAGTGGTCCTTCAGCAAGGACCTCTCCTTTCAGCGCCCTTCATAGGCCCACTCTGGGGTGGGAGTGCAGAATAGGATTCCTTCAGGGCACAAGCCAGAATGACTCTTTTCTCAGGGACCTGCATGAGCCTCCAGCTTGTCGAGTGGAGTGGTGGGGTGAAATCTCTCACTTAGTGCCTCATCAGCAGGGATTCCCTCCAACCCAACTTTTGTTGTGCTCTTGGCATTTTACTGCTTGATGTGGACCTCAGAGAAGCTGAACTGTAATTGCAAGTATTTCTGATGTGTGGAAAAAATGAAGACTGCCTTGTATCTGCTACTGTTCTGAGTATTTTATTTATTTATTTTTAGGGGAGAGAGAAAGTAGTAATGGTTAGGACATCACCTTCATGTTGTTTGGGGTTAGGATGGGTGGCTAACACTCTCAGGTAGAGTGAATGAGGAGGAGGGAAATCAGCCCATATTAAATTACATTGATTCTGGTTTCTGCCCACAGGATTTTACTTTCCAACAAGAAGCCTATGTTTTTCAACCCTCTGCTCATTCACACCCCCCACCCCAGTGGATGAATGTAGGTCTCACGTTCTCATGTATCTTGATGTTTAGATTTCACATTAGCTAGGTATTTTGATGGGAATATTAGCTGGATGCCTTTAAGATAACCAAGGGATCGAAGTTACTATGGCCACTGCCTATTGGGACCGAGTGTCTCAGCCTTTACCTAACTAATGCTTGTCCTTCACAGAGTAGGCAAGTGAGAAGAACTCCTAGTAGCATGCACCAGTTGTGGCCGCCACAATGCTGCAGGAAATTGTGACCAAGCTAACATAAGGCTTCTCACCCCATCCAGCTTTTTTTTTTTTAAATATATAACTTATTTTATTTTTTGTTGTTGTTGAGAATATATACAGCAGAACATAAACCAGTTCAACAATTTCTGCGTGTACAATTCAGTGACATTGATTACATTCTTAAAGTGGTGCAACCATTCTCACTTTCCTTTTCCAATTTTTTCCTCCTCCGTTAACATAGACTCACTGCCCCTAAGTTTCCTATCTATACTTTCAAGTTGCCGTTATCAATTTGATCCTGTAGAGATAGATCTTGAAGGAGCATAATGTTTAAGACAGGCATTATTTACTAGTTAAGCTAAACTAGTATTTGGTTTTAAGAAGGCTTCAGAGGATATTTTTGGTTTAAGGATTAAAGATTATCTGAGGGCTATAGTTTTGGAGCCTCCCTGACTCCAGCAAGTCTGGATTCCATGAGAATATGAAATCCACTCCCATCCAGTTTTACTCTCAGGATCACACTAACAATTGATCTTTAGCCATTTCCCCTTCTCTTATTCAGTATCAGGACACTATGTTGGGGGAGCACCCTCTTCTAAGTAGCAGGGCTGTTGGCCAAGTTTGTCCTATTTCCTGGCACGTCTAGTGTGGTTTTCCCATCCTCAGCCACTGTTTGGGGCTAAAAGGACTGGATAGTTAATTTGGGGGAGAATGATGTGACTTGCTTTGGAGGAGGGGAGATTTCTTTTCTCAACCCCAGCTCCCTCATTCCATTTTTCATGATGAAGAAGAGACTTAGGTTGTTGTCATAAAATGCTCATACTGCTATCTTGTGACCATGTTATTCAAGGTGAATTTGAAAGAAATAATCTATTGGTGACCTCCAGAACAACAAATTGCCTCTTTGGAATTCAAGCAAGAATTTCTCCCCAATGGTCAACATGCCCTCAATTAAGAGCAGAAGCAATGTGGAACTATAATTTGGTCCATAAAAGCCATGTGAATCAGCTACTTAAGGGGCGGGTGCTATGGAAACACGCACAAAGAGAGAGAGAGAGACACTCACCAAGGCAGGCAGGCTAATTAGAGCCAGAGTGGAGATGTACAAGACAGAAAAGGGTACCTCAGTACTGGACAAGGTATATTTTCTCCAACATATCCTCACCAATCTTAGGGACTTAACTTTCTGGGAATGCAAGGAGTTTAGAGAGAAGGGTGTGGAGCAGCTTCTGACCTGAAAAACCTGCTATCCTCACCTGAGGACAAGAGACTAGTGATGTATCATGCAAATAAGCCCTCAGAACCTCCTTTCTGTTCCATAGAATCTTCCAGATACACAGGAGAAGAAGGGATTGTGGAATAAGGTGGTGGGGCAGAGGAAGCACCCCCCCCCCTTTCCGTCTGAAAACACTTCCTTAATCTATTATTCTCTTTTTACTCTCTGAACTTTTAAAGCAACACAGGATACTTGTGTAGGCAAGCTCTTAACTAGGCTATCTTGGTGGCATAGTGGTTAAAGAGTTTGGCTGCTAACCGAAAGGTCAGCAGTTTGAATCCACCAGCTGCTTCTTGGAAACCCTATGGGGCAGTTCTACTCTGTCCTATAGGGTCGCTATGAGTTGGAATCAACTCAGTGGCAATGGGTTTGGTTTTTTGGTAGGTATGGTCAAGTTAACATGTTAGGGAAATGTGTTAAACTAATGGTTATCAATTTCATTCACTCCACAAATACCTTAAAGACTATGGGCATAGAACTGTGAGGCACTGTGGAAGAAAGAAATAATAGCTAATATTTATTATCACTTACTATATGCCTGGCGTGGTACTAGGTGCTTCGTATGCATTATCTCATTCAGTCCTCACAACAACCCTTATGAGGTAAGTACTGTTATTATCCCCCATTTTACAGATGAGGATTCTAAGGCATAGAAGGTTAAGTCATCTGCTCAAGGTCACAGCTAGTGTGAGCCAAGATTCAGGCTCCAGAGATTACACTCTTAATCCTGACACAAGCCTCTAAGCCCTCTTAGACCTTTTGTGAAACGATTTAATATGTTAGTGGTTTCAAGAACATTTTCTGGTCTATGGCTAGGTTCATAACTTTCTTTCCTACAAACACTTCTTATCAGGAGGCACCACTCAATTCACTCTAGAGAGCGAGGGGTCAAGTCCTAAAAAGCCTGGGATGAAAACCGAGTGTGTGCTTACATGTACTTGTAGGTTGGTACTGGTCATGTGTGAGGTGTAGGAGGGTTGGGAGGTGGAAGCAAGGATGATAGAGAAGCCTATTTCCTTTCTAGTTTCAAAACTTTGTCTCCTGTATATTCTTAAACACACCTTCCAAACCCTGGTGGTGGGAAGAAAACTGGAGGGAGAAATTCCCACTCAGGTTTGTATGAACTCTGACCCCAGAAACAACCAATCAGAGCAGGGCGGTGCTGAAACCCATTCTCTCCCACTTCCTCTGCCAGCACTGCTCCTACTCCCGTTAAGAAGGTGACTGCTAGTTCTAGAATAGGCTAGGGGATGTGGACAGTGAAGAATAATGCTCCCCATCAGCTGTCACACTCCTGAGATCCTAGGCCAACCCTCAGTGCTTTATCAGCCATCTCTCTCACACCTGCAGCTCACCAGGTCATGGTCCTTAACATTATAGAGTTTACCTCTACCTCCTGGGGTGAGGTTGAGGGATGAGTGGCTGTAGGGTAGGGTACTCACCAGCATATTCCATTTAAATCCATGGGACTCTGTCTCTAAGAATCCTTTGGTACAAAAGCAGTTGATTCTGGGCCAGAGTAAAAATATTTACCTACCCAAGCATGGGGATCCTAGTTCTCTGAAGCTTTTGCTATTGGACTTTCTTACCATCTTCAGGGGACTCATACGCCCATAATCTTATGCCTTTCTTCCTGAAGGCCTGGGACCATCAGTCACACACTATAGACCATAGAACTTCTGGAGGGTACAGTGAAAGTATGTTATGGGCCTTGGCAACAAAGCATACACCATGTGAAACCGGGAAGTAGCAAGGCCAACTTGTGTGCTACTAAGACCATAATGAGATCTGAGAACTAAGTGTGAAAAGAACACATTTCCATGTACGAAAATAACATCTGAATAGTACTTTATAGTATCCAAGGCGCATTTACATACATTAGTTCAGTTACTGATGCATCATTGCTAGGACAAGCCCCTGTGGATTTGCATTGTTCTAACTTTCAATTCGTCCAACATTATTAAGCTCTTATTTTATGCCAGTAAAAACTATATGGACATCTCAAAGTGCTAGATAGATGCAAAAGGACTCAAAAATGAATCCCAAATTATCTACTGTAACTGAGGTTGGAGATAAACAGGTACTTTCATATATCATTGGTATGAGTGTAAAAACAGGCATATATTTTTGGAGGGCGATTTATTAGTATTTATCAAAATTAAGTGGGCATACTTTTTTGTCTCAGGATTTTAACCTCCAGGAATTTGTCTACAGAAACATAGCCCTCAAGTGAGTATAGAAACATAGCCACAAGTGTGCAAAGAGATTTGTACGGGGATGTTCATTGCAGCACTGTTTGTAATGGTGAAAAATTGGTAACAATTTAAATTTCCATCTACAGGGAAATGGGGAACCCTGGTGGCACAGTGGTTAAGACTTTGGCTGCTAACCAAAAGGTCAGCAGTTCCAATCCACCAGCCGTTCCTTGGAAACCCTATGGGGGCAGTTCTACTCTGTCCTATAGAGTCGCTATGAGTCAGAATTGACTCGAGGGCAGTGGATTTGGTTTTTGGTTTGATGGGGAAATGATTAAATTCTGGCAATTCCATAATTGGAATACCGTCCAACTATTAAGAAGAATGGGGATAGATTCATATTACATGTGCTATGTGAAAAGATACGTGATGAAAGCCAGTTGAACTCAAAATATATAGGATGAGGTTATAAAAAATTATCCAAAATTTGGAAACAAGGGTGCAGTAGGAAGAATGTCACCCCCCCGCCAAGATTTCAAGTCCTAATCCTTAGAACTTGTGAATATGTTATGCTATATACCAAAACCAAACCCATTGACCTCAAGTTGATTCCAATTCACTGAGACCCTATAGGACAGAGTAGAACTGCCCCATAGGGTTTCCAAGGCTGTAAATCTTTTGGAAGCAGATTGCCACATCTTTCTTCTGTGGAGCTCCTGGTGGGTTTGAACTGCCAACCTTCTCATTAGCAGCCAAGCTCTTAACCACTGCATCACCAGGGCTCCAGTATGCTACATAGCAAGGGGGAATTAAGGTTGCTAATCAATTGACATTGAGATGGGGGAGGTTATCGTGGATTATCTTCGTGGGCCTGATACAATTACAAGAGCCTTTATAAGAGAGGAGGTGATGTGAAGATGGAGGCAGAGAGGTTTAAAGATGCTGCATTGCTGGCTTTGAAGATGGAGGAAGGGGCCATGAAACAAAGAATGCAGCTCTAGACACTGGAAAAAGCAAGACAACAGATTCTCCCCTAGAATTTCCAGAGGAATTGTGGGCCTGCTAACACCTTGATTTTGGCCCAGTGAAACTGATTTCAGACTTCTGACCTCAAGAACTCTAAGAGAATACATGTGTGTTGCTTTAAACCACCAAGTATGGGGAATTTGTTACAACAGCAACAGGAAACTAAGTGATGTTTTAATGTCATGCTCAGAGCATTTTCTAACTGATCATCTGACACTCTAGGTCTGTTGTGGTTAGTTGCCATTGAGTGGACCCCAACTCATGGCAACCCCATGTGTGCAGTGTAGAACAGCTCCATGGGGTTTTCAAGGCTGTGACCTTTCAGAAGCAGATCACCAGGCCTGTCTTCTGAGGTGCCTGTGGGTGTGTTCAAACCGCCAAACTTTTGGCTAGTAGATGAGCACTTAACTGTTAGCACCACCCAGGGTCTCTAGGTCTAGAGAATTGTGATTTAGCACAATTGCTTAGGGTCCAGTCATTTTACAACTCTGTAAAACCGACAAAATGAGATGGTATCCTTTTCTGTCCAACTAAATAAGACACCAAGATTTTGTTTTTTATTGCCCTGTAGGACGTTAACCAGTTTTGATTCTAACTTAACAATCTTGTTTTAGCATTCCTTTGTTTTTTTCATTGACTATATATAAAACCCCAGTTCTCATATCCTCGTTTCAATTGACTTTGTTATCTTACTGGTTTCCTCTTTGATGAGGTGAATAAAATAAAACTTTGACACATGCTCACTCTATTTGTATGAGACTTATGTTTTTTAACATTTTGAGAATCATAGTTTAACACTAATCACATTTTTGTAAAAACAACAATATCAGGGGTGGGAGGGTTGGAGGAATTTGTTCCATGCTCTTGACAAGTAGTAGTAGTTCTCTGGTTTGGGGTGTCTAGGGGAGATTATTGGGGATTTCTCCTATGTTAAGTATTTTGCGATATTTGAATTTTGTATAACTTGACATGGTATTTGCAATAAAAATATCTTTTAAAAATAAATATATGTGAAACAATGATTCACACACAGTGCCTTCCTTCAACAAGTTTATGATCTGGCTTGAGAGAGAGACATGTACTGCTTACAATTAACTAGAAATATAAGGCAAGTTATTATATGTGGCTTTGAAGGAGGGAAGCTAACATCTGTTGAGTGCTTACTAAATACCAAGTTCCATGTTGGGTCATTTATGTAATTTTATTTTATCCTCACAAGGACCCTGTGAGTTAGATGCATTTTTCAGATAAAGAAGCTGAAGCTGAGACTGACTTACCCAAGATTACACAACTAGTAAGGAAAAGAGCCAGAATTTGAATCCTGATCTTTTTTATCCCAAAGCCCATACTCTTTCCATTCTACCACATTGCCTTCCAGAGATGTTGGGTCCCATGGTTTGGACTGGGTAGAGCTGAAGTCAATGAGCATTTTATACTCATCTTTGGCTCTTTAAATAGGGCAGGTCCACTCACACATCACATAGAAAGGAACAGGGCCTCTATCTCTAATATTTACCCAAACTAACCTTATGGCTAAGCCTGCTTTTCTGCTCTGGCCCTGAATTCCTGGCTTGGCCCCCTAAGCACATGATTCTTCCACTCCACTCCCAGGGAAGTTCTAGTTTCCTGACCCGGGTAAGCTTAGCCTGCTCTCTATGGTTCCCTGCTCTCCACACAGTCATATCCTTGGCTTTAAACCACAGTCCCTTCTTGCTTTCCTGATCCATTTAGCTTTGCTTCCCCTGTCTACCAGCCTCTGCTTGCTTCACTTCACTCCAATTCACTCTTCTCCATTGTATTGGCTAACTTGCCAATGAGACATTCTTCTGACCAGTTTCAGTCCCAGTGTACTCATACCTGCTAGGTAAGCTCCCTCCTTCCAGCCAGGAGAGTGAGATTGAACAGGTCTAGCCAGGTCAGGAAACTAAAACTTACCTGGGAGTGGAGTGGAAGAATCATGTGCTTAGGGGGCCAAGATAGGAATTCAGCACCAGAGCAGAAAAGCAGGAAATTAAGTAAGAATGAACTTGAAAGCTGGAGTATGGAGGATGAAGAGGTAAATACTAGGGCAAATCTAAAGCCTAGGGGTGTGGCCTGACCTGGAAACCAGTGGGGTGTTGTGTAGTGAGACAGGAATGGAAGGAATGTAAATACTTGCCTCTAGTGAATACTTCTGAGTGAGGTAGTTTCCATGGGGTTTTATTGCCCAGTCATTAGAGCCTACTTCCACTGGGGATTTCCCCATCATACCTGGTAGTGTCGGGCAATGAGATGTAAGAAGCAAAGTGCTGTAGGAGCACTGAGGAAAGAGAGATTCAGTTCTGACTGAGGAGATAAGGAGACTTGCACAGAGGATGTGAAATGTGAACTAAGCCTTGAAGGATAAGTAAGGTTTCCATTATGGTAGATGGGGGTGCATTTTAGCAGAGGGGACATTACAAACTATGACACACAGCTGTCACCGTCCATGACATATGAACAGTAAGCAGTTACAGTATGGCTGGAATCTTTTGCTCTAGGTGTGAGGAGCAATTAGAGATGAGGCTGGAAAGGTAGACTGGGAGGTGGGGGAACTCTGGAGGACCTTAAATGTATCCTGAATTTGAATTCGTAAGCAATGGAGGAAAAGATAAAACTTTGAAAACTTATCATACAGTGAAATTGACATTTTAGGATAATGTGCACTTCTATGAGTTTTAACAGATGCACAGATTTGTGTAAAGCTCCTTGGGTGGTGTAAACGGTTTGCACTCGACTACTAACCTAAAGGTTGGTGGTTCGAATCCACCCAGCCAAGAAAACCCTGTGAAACGCTTCTCCTCTGTAATGCATGGGGTCACCATGAGTCAGAATAGACTCGGCAGCAACAGTTTTTTTTTTTTTTTGAAAAATAGATTTGTGTAACCACCACTACCATCAGTATACAGAACAATTCCAATACCCCAAAGAATTCCCTCATGATACCACTTTATAGTCACACCCTCTCCCACCCCTAAACTCTGGCAACCACTGGTCTGTTCTCTGTCCCTATAGCTTTGTCTTTTTGAGAATGTCATATAAATGGAATCTTACAATAAATAACCTCTTGCATTGAAGGATTTTGAGCTGAGGAGTGACATGGTTAGGGCTATTTCAGGAAGATCACTGGTGTCTGTGTAAAGGATCGATTAGAAGGGGGAAAATAAAACTAGAAGCCAGGAGACCAGTTGCAAGTCCTAGAGATTCCATTCCTTTGGCACATATGGTGCATATTCATTAAAAGGCTGAGTATAGTTAATGAAACAGCTGTGGTAATAAAATGATACTAAATTAGGTTACGTTTATGTATCTATAATGCTTTCATATACTTCAGTATGATTACCTGAAGGATATAATATTACACACACACAAAAAGTAGGCTACAAAAGAGCACATACAGTATAATCCAAATCTTGCTTTGGAAAATATAGACTATCATAAAGAAGAAGATAATTATCAACTCTATCCCACTCAGCAATAACAAATTAAGATCTTGGTGTATACTTACACACTTTCCAGACATTTTTCTATGAATCCATGTATATGTCTTTTTTAAAAAAATAAAAATCCTATTTCCTCCCCTCCTGCTCCCCCTCCCCCACCCTGATGCCATAAGAGTAGTAGGACATGAATAGTTCTTTTGTTCCTTTGTAATACTTGGTATATGAGTCCCTAGGTGGCGTAAACGGTTATGTGCTCAACTACTAGCCAGAAGATTGGTTGTTCGAATCCACCCAGAGGCAGATTGGAAGACAGGCCTGGTGATCTTCTTCTGAAAGGTCACAGCCTTGAAAAACTTACGGAACATTTCTACTCTGCACACATGAGGGCGCCATCAGTCAGATGGCAAATAACAACAACAACAAAAACTACTTGGTATAATTGTGGGCGTGTAGTAGACACTTGATAAAATTTAACCAGTTAGTATTTCTATGTTACTGAGGAGAGAATGGAGGTCCAGTGATTAAGTGACTTAGCCAGGATCACATAGCTAATTACAGGCAAATCAGAGAATGAAATCCAGAGCTCTTATCCCTAGTCCAGATCTATTTTGGTAACTTTCTATTGTGAAAATGTTAAAACATAAATAAAAGAAAAGAGAATAATATCATGAACCCATAGAAGAAAAGAGAATAATATCATGAACCCCCAAGTACCATCACCAAGCTTCAACAATTATCATCATTTTGCCAATTTTATTTCATCTAGTCTCCAATCACTTCCATTTCATCTGGCTGGAGGATTTTAAAGACAATTTCACAGTAATTACTTTGCTATGCTTCTGTAACTGATAAGAACTTTTTAAAAATGCTTTTTATGTAATTTGTTTTATTTTTTGTTGTTGTTGAGAATATACACAGCAGAACATACCCACTTCAACAATTTCTACACGTATAATTCAGTGACATTGATTACATTCTTAAATTTTTCAACCATACTCACCCTCTTTTCCCAGTTGTTCCTCCCTCATTAAATAAACTCACTGCCCCATAAGTTTCCTATCTAATCTTTTGAGTTGCTGTTGTCAGTTTGATCCCATATATGTAGATCTTAAAAGAGCAAAATGTTCAAGGCAGACATTCTTTACTATTTAAGCTAAACTATTGTTTGGTTTTAAGAAGACATCAGGGGATATTTTTGGTTTAAGGTTTAAGTTTAAAGATTATCTCAGGGCAATAGTTTTGGGGGTTCATCCAGCCTCCATGGCTCCAGAATTTCTGGATTCTATGAAAAGGTGCAATTCTGCTCTGCAGTTTCTCCCTTTTGATCAGGATTCTTCTATAGAATCTTTGATCAAAATGTTCAGTAATGGTAGCCAGGCACCATCCAGTTCTTCTGGTTTCACGGCAAATAAGGCTGCTATGCATTCCATTCCTCCTCCTATTCCTGACTGTCCTTCTTCCTCTGTTGCTCCAGGTGAATAAAGACCAATTGTTGTACCTTGGATGGCCGCTTGCAAGCTTTTAAGACCCCATACACTATGCAATGAACTAGGAGATAGAACAGAAGCATTAAACACATTATTAAGCCAATTAACTGGAATGTCCCATAACACCATGACCCTAAACCTCCAAACTAAGGAACCAAATTCCATTAGGTGTTTTGGTGGTACATAAGCAGCCTTTGTAGGTACTCTCTCTCTCTCTCTCTTTTTTTTTTTTTGGTCATTGTTGTAAATATATCTATCACAGAACTTTCACCAATTCAACTTTTTACAGGGGTACAACTTATTGACAACAACAACAATTACTTTTTTTTTAATATTTCTGAACATTTTATTAACATTGAAGAAAAATTTACAATACAACTTTACAATAAACATTAACCAAAATGATCCATAGAATATTCCCAGTAATAGTTTCCTCTTAAACATTCCCACAGACTCAAAAAACTTTAGTCTCAGTACAGGGCACTGCTTAAAAGACACAGATCCCATTGATGGGTTATTCACAGTTTTTCCGAAATCCAGTCACTTTCACACCAAATACAGATTAGTTGTATAGTTTCTAGTGACATTATGCTTGAATATTTACCCCCATATTGACTTAGTTTCTTATAAAATTAACTAAATTACAAAAACTTATATATTCCTGTTTCATAAGTTCCATTTTACATACAACTTAAAATTACAAAATTAAAGTAGGCAGTGTCTTCATGTCTATCTTCCAACATAATCTGGGGTTCCACCATTGCACCTACACCACATCAGAGGATGTGATTCAACAAACACAGCCTGCTCCCTGCATCTTTCCCCAATATGACATTTCAGTCACATCCAACTCATGTGAGGCTGGAGGCTGAGTCTTCCCTACCATGGAGATCTCACTTCCAGTCACTCTCCTTAGGAGGGGGAGGAGGCCAGAAGGTCCTCAGAGAGGACACTCCCTGGGACCTGGGGACAGTGTCTATCACAGGAACAGGAGGTGTAGATTGTTCAGGAGGTAGAGAGGTGGGCGATGTTCTGAACCTGGAGCTCCACTGTCCATTGTCCAATCTTGTGAAGACAATTCTGAGCGGCTGTCGTGGAACATGGCTAAAAAGTGAAGGTGGAAGGATAGGGCCGGCTTTGACAGTATTCAGTTGAGACCCACTGTGTAGAGGCTGGAGGTCAGTCCTCCTGGTAACTTGGGTGACCCTTTGTGTCCAAATTCAGTTGTACTGGGGAGAGGCTGGCCAGCTCCCTTATCAGGTCTCTGAGTGCTCTGCTGGAGGATCTGGAGGGTTGTGAGTTTTGTTTTCTTTGCGAGATTCTGGGAATTCTGTATGGGAGTCTGGGAAGAACTTTCTCCTGGTGCCTGGATGCTGAGTATAGACCCCTTCTGGCCCCTTCTCTGTGTGGCAGAATGTGGTCTGGATTTAGAGATCCTATCAGGACCCTTGGCTTGTGCCTGGGGGTTGAGGACATGGCCCAGGGCAAGTGTTTTTGAGGCAGGCTGAGAAACATCATAAGCACAAGCATCAGATCTGCTGACTGTGGTTTGGGCCATGAGGGTATAGTAATGGCTAAAGTGCTTGGGTGCTGTCTGAGAGGACTCAGTGATATCCACTTCTTGTCTTTAGTTTGTCTACGAGGTGAGAAAAAACTCAGGTCATGATTTCTGATAGGAGACAATGCAGGGAAGATGGATTTTAGGTCATGTTTCCTTTCAGGTGGCCAGTTTGTGAGAGCAGGGGCCAGGACAGTTTGTGTCTTGGGTGTGCGAAAGAGAATCAGCCTGCAAGGATGCCTTAAATAGTCACAAGATTCTGTCTATTCCTTCCAATTTGCTGCTGTTTCCTTGGAGTCTCTTGGGAAATTTCTGGAGTAGAGCTTTCATCTGATGCTCTTCTTGACTTTGTCTTTGTTCCTTCTCTGTTTCCACGTTGTTAAGGGCAACAACAGCAATTACATTAATCTGCTGTGCAACTCTTACCCTTAATCAATGCTATCTTTCCATCATTGTAAACCAAAACTCAGTACTCCATAAGCAATAACCCCCCTCCCGCTTCCTCCTGCCCCTGATAACCACTAAGAAACTTTGGTCTTTATACATTTGTCTGTTCTTGCCTTTTTTAAGTGAGGTCATACAACATTTGTCCTTTTGTGATTGACTTGTTTCATTCATCATAATGTCTTCAAGTTACACCATATTGTATCATGTATCAAGACTTCATTTCTCCATGTGTACTAACTGTTTAATGAGAAACTATTTTGTTCTGTAAACCTTCATCTAAAGTGAGAATAACAGCACGACTGGAAGGATGTAATCCATGTCACTGAACTGTGCATGCAGAAATTTTTGAAATGGTGTATCATTGGCTATGTATATTTTCACCAAAAAAAAAAAAAAAGGTTCAGAAGGGAGAGGGTTGACATGTTGTGGGGTTGTTAACCAATGTCATAAAACAATATGTATACTGACTGTTTAATGAGAAACTATTTGTTCTGTAAACCTTCACCTGAAGTACAATAAAAGGAAGAAAAAAAGACTTCATTTCTCTTATTGGTGGAGTAGTATTCCATTGTATTTATATACGACATTTTGTTTATTCATTCATCCATCGTTGGGCATTTGTTTCCATCTTTTGGCTATTGTGAGTAGTGCTGCAATGAACATTGGTGTACAATATTTGAGTCTCTGCTTTCAAATCTTTTGGGTATGTATCTAGGACTGGAATTGGTGAGTCATATGGTAGTTGTATTTTTAGTTTTTTGAGGAAGTGCCACATTGTTTTCCACAATGGCTGTACTATTTTGCATTCCCACCAGCAATGGATACAGGTTCCAATTTCCCTACAACCTCACCAGCATTTGTTATTTTCTGCTTTTTTTTTTTTTAATATTAGCCATCCTAGTGGAAGTGAAATGGTATCTCATTGTGGTTTTGATTTGCATCTCTCTGATGGTGAATGATATTGAGCATCTTTTCCTGCGTTTGGTGGTCATTTGAATGTCCTCTTTGGTGACATGTCTATTCAAGTGTTTGCTCATTTTATGATTGGGTTATTTGTCTTTTTGTTGTTAAATTGTCAAAGTTTTGTATATACTTTTGTTATTAGGTTATCGGATATATATGGTTTCCAAAGATAGTCTCACAGTAGGTAGCTTGTCTTTTCACTTTTTTGGTAAAGTCATTTGATGAATAAAAGTTTTTAATTTTATCGTCCCATTTATTTATTTTGTCTTTTGATGATTGTGCTTTTGTTATTATATTAGATAATCCATTGTTAAAACCTTGGCCTGACAATGTTCCCCCTGCATTTTGTTTTAAGAATTTTATGGTTTTGGTTTTCACATTTAGGTCTTTAATACATTTTGAATTTGTTTTCGTGTATGGTGTGAGGCATGTATCCTGTTTTCTTTTTCTGCGTATGGAAATCCAGTTTTCCCAACACCATTTATTGAAGCAATTCTTCTTTCCCTATCAAATGAACTTAGAGCCCTTGTCAAAAATCAGTTGACCATAGATGTGTAGGTTTATTTCTGGACTGTCAATTCTATTCCATTGGTCTATGTGTCCATTGTTACACCAGTACCAGCCTGTTTCAATTCCTGTAGCTGTACAATATGTTTTGAAATCAGGAAGTGTCAGTTCTCCTACTTTGTTCTTATCTTTCAACATTGCTTTCGCTACTTGGGACCTCTTGTCATTTCATATAAAGTTAAGGACTGGTTTTGTCATATGTGTAAAGAAGGCTGTTGAAATTTTTATTGGAATAGCATTGAATCTATAGATCCCTTTGGGTAATATTGACATCTTAACAATATTAAAGTCTTCCAATCCATGAACACGGAACATCTTCCCATTTATTTAAGTCTTCTTTAATGTCTTTCAGCAGTGTTTTATAGTTTTCATTATATAAGTCTTTCACGTCCCTGCTTAAATTAATTCCTAGTTATTTTTTTCTCTGAGATGCTATTGTAAATGGAATCATTTCCCTGATTTCCCTTTCAGATTTCTCATTGCTGGTGTATAGAAACCCAAGCATTTTTTTATATATATATTTTATCGTACTTCAGGTGAAGGCTTACAGAACAAATAGTTTCTCATGAAACAGTAGTACACATGTTGTTTTATGACGTTGGTAAAAAACCCCACAACATATTAACCCTCTAAATTCTCAACCTTTTTTTTTGTGAAAATACTCATAGCCAAAGATACACCGTTTCAAAAATTTCTACATGCACACTTCAGTGACATTGACTACACTCTTCCAAGTGCTGTTATTCTCACTTAAGATGAAGACTTACAGAACAAAATAGTTTCTCATTTAACAGTTACTACAAATGTTGCCCTATGACAATGGTTAACAATCTCACAACACATCAACAATATCCTTACT
>NW_004443987.1:1026777-1028441 GCF_000243295.1 Trichechus manatus latirostris
GGACAATTAGTCCTTTGGACTAATCTTTTCCTTGTATCCTGTTCTCTTCATTCTCCCTTGCTCCCGAAGGGATGAGACCAGTGGAGTGTCTTAGATGGCCACTCACAGGCTTTGAAACCCAAGCATTTTTTGTTTGTTGACTTGGTACCCTGCAACTTTGCTAAATTCCTCTATTAGCTCTGGAAGCTTTCTTTAGAACTTTTTGGGATTTTCTATATATATAGGATTGTGTCACCCTGGAATAGAGATAATTTTACTTCTTCTTTTCAAATCTGGATCCCTTTTATTTCTTTTTCTTGTCTTATTGCTCTGGCAAGGACTTACAATATTGAATAGAAGTTGTGAGAGTGGGCACCCTTGTATGGTTCCCGATTTCAAGGGGAAAGCTCTCAATATTTCTCCATTAAGTAAGATGTTGGCTGTTGGCTTTTCATATATGCCCTGAATCATTTTGAGGAACTTCCCTTCTCTTCTAATCTTCTTTTGGGTTTTGATCGAGAAAGGGTATTGGATTTTATCAAATGCATTTTCGGCACCCATAGAGATGATCAGGTGGTACTTTTCCTTTGTTGTATTGATGTGGCCTATTTTGCATTAATTGATTTTCTAATATTGAACTATCCCTGCATTCCTGGAATAAATCTTATTCGGTCATGGTGTATGACTCTTTTAATGTGCTGTTGTATTCTGTTCGATCATATTTTGTTAAGGATTTTTGCATCTATATTCCTAAGGGATATTGGCCTGTAGTTTTCTTGTCTTGTGGTGCCTTTAACTGGTTTTGGTATTAGGGTTATGTTTGCTTCATAGAATGAATTAGGGAGTAATCCCTCCTTGTCTATCTTTTGAAAGAGTTTAAACAGGAATGATGTCATTTCTTCTCTAAATGTTTGGTAGATTTTCCCAGTGAAGCTATCTGTTCCAGGACTTTTTTTGTGTTGGGAGGTTTTTGATCACTGATTCAACTCTTCACTTGTTATGGATCTGTTGAGATTTTCTATTTCTTCATGAGTCATTTTGGGTAGCAACTGAATTTTGTATATTGACTTTGTATCTTGCAACATTGCTAAACTCACTTATTAGTTCCTGGAGTTTTTTTTTTTTTTTTTTAATTTTTTTCTTGTACTTTAGATGAAGGTTTACAGAATAAATAGTTTCTCATTAAACAGTTAGTACATATATTGTTTTATGACCTTGGTTAACAACCCCACGACATGTCAACACTCTCCCTTCTCGACCTTGAGGACCTTTTTTTTGGTGAAAATATACATAGCCAAGGTTACACCATTTTGAAAGTTTCTACGTGTACAATTCAGTGACATTGATTACATTCTTCCAGTTGTGCTGCTATTCTCATTATCCTTTTCCAAATTATTTCATCACCATTATCTTCAACTCACTGTCCCCTAGGATTCCCATCAAACCTTTTGAGTTGCTGTTGTCAATTTGATCTCACATAGATAATTTTTTTTTTACCTTAAATGAAGGTTTGCAGAACAAATAGTTTCTCATTAAACAGTTAGTACACATATTGCCCTATGACAATGGTTAACAACCCCATGACATGTGAACACTGTCCCTTCTCAACCTTGGGTTCCCTATCACCAGCTTTCCCGTTCCCTCCTGCCTTCTAGTCCTTGTCCCTGGACTGCTGTGCCTCATTA
>NW_004443987.1:1031992-1082997 GCF_000243295.1 Trichechus manatus latirostris
GGTAGGCAGGATGGAGGGGAGAGATTGTGATGTGTGGAGCTAAGATGGGTATTGGAGAGAGGAGAGAGGAACAGGAGCCAAAAACATACAAACAAAAAAGAGTGCTAGGGGAGCTTGCCGTTGGAGTGGAGAGATGAGAGACTATGAAATGGAGAAAAACAAAAAGGGGAAGAAGAAGAAAAAAAGAAAAGAAGGAAGAAATAAAAATTAGAAGGAAAAAAGAACAGCAAACCTCCCATGGATCCCACTGGTGCAGTACGAGGTCTGGGGAAGTTGTTCCCAGGTGTTGCGGTACAGCCTGGCTAGAAGGCGTGGAGGAATTCAGCGCCAGGCATGCAGGGGACAGGAAGAGAAGAAAGGTATAGAGAGATGAGAAACTGAGTAATGAGGAAAGACAAAAAGGGAAAAAGAGGGAAAAGAAAAAAAACAAATTAAAAAAAAAAAGAACAAGAAAAGTCCTCCAAAAAAACAGAAAAAAAACCCACACACAAAAAAAGAAATGCCCTCAGGGAGCCCTCTGTGGTCTGCGCAAGCTGAGTGGGTAGGTCCCAAGCTGTGTAGCACTGCCCAGCCAGAACAGGCTCCCAACTTGAGAAAAGGAAAAGAAAACAAACAATTCAAAACAAACAAACAAACAAAAGCCCTGGGATCCCACCAGCGTGGCAGCCCAGAGCAGGAAGCAGTTCCACACTCAAACGGAGCTCCTCAGCCCCTCAGGAAGAAGCAAAGATGGCACACGGATCCAGGTATTTGAGCAAAAGGAGGGGGAGGTGGTGATAGGTAAGGAAGAAATCAAAAGAAGCGGAAAAAAGCAACACCAGCAGCCAACAAATGGCACTCAGGGAGTCGGTCAGTGCGGGCGGGTGGAATCCAATCAGCCAGTACTTCCCGGCCAAGAGACTGTGGCCGCGGGAAGCAGAGGAGGCCAAGTGGGGGTGAAGAAGGGTGGGAGTGGGAAAGCATATATCGCCAATTACCAGTTGTTCTGTCTCCTGCTGGAAGTTCCGTGAAGCTCCTTTCTCGTACCCCCTATTTGCTGGTCTCTGATAGGAGTCCAAGATGGTGGATCCGGGCTGCATTAGCTGATAGGGGACCTCTGCATGAACCTCTCCTCGCTCTCTGTTCTCTGTCAGTTTTCTCACTCCATTTGGTGCTTGGGTGAGTTCTTTATCTCTTCATTTGATGTTTTAGTGTTTCAGGATTGCTGTTTTCTCTGTTTCGCTTAGTTTTTCAGATCTTTGCTGTGGAGGGACAGCATGGTGCTTGTGCCTAGAGTGCCATGTTGCCAGAAGTCCCTCTGGAGTTTTTTTTTTTTTAAATAAATTCTTTGGGGTTTTCTACATAGTTTTTATTTCTTCCTTTACAATCTATATACCTTTTATTTTGTTTTCTTGCCTTATTGCATTTGCTCGGTCACCCAGAATGATATTGAATAGGAGTGGTGGGAGAGGATATCCTTCTCTTGTTCCTGATGTTTGGGGGAGACTATTCAATCTCTCACCATTAAGTGTAATGCTATCTGTAGGTTTTTCATATATGCTCTTTATTTGGTAAAGAAAATTCCCTTGTGTTCCTAATTTTTTATGGGTCATTGTTATCATGAATGGTTGCTGAATTTTGTCAAATGCTTATGCTTTTTCTGCATCTATTGGTATGATTGTCTGGTTGTTCTTATTTTTTCTGTTAATATGATGAATAACATTGATTAATTTATGACTGATTCCTGGGATGAACCCCATTTGTTCTTGATGTGTTATCGTTTTTATATATTGTTGGATTCAATTTACTAATATTTTGTTAAGCATTTTTGCATCTATGTTCATAGGATTTTGGATGTAGTTTTATTTTCTTGTAATATCTTTGTCTAGATTTGGTAGTAGGGTAATGCTGGCCTCATAAAATAAGCTGGGAATGTTCCCTCCTATCTTATTTTCTGGAAAAGATTGTAGAGAATTGGTATACTTTCTTCCTTAAATGCTTGGTAGAATTCATCAGTTAAACCATATGGGTCTGGTGTTTTCTGGAAAATTTTAACTACAAATTCAATTTATTTAATAGATATAGGGCTAGTCAGTATATCAATTTCTCCTTCAGTAAGTTTTGGTAGTTTGTGTCTTTCTAGAAATTCATCCATTTCATCTAAGTTTATCAAATGTGTGGACATACAGTTGTTTGTTTCCTTAAGTAGAACTTAAGTTATTGATTTTAGACCTTTTTTTCTTTTCCATAAAGGCAGTCCCTGGGTTACTAATAACTGACTTATGTACAAACGTACGTAGTTATGAATGAACTCCTGTAAAGCCTATTATATTAAAAATTCAAGGTACATACAATGGTTCATAATAACAAGTGGGCACTACTTTGTGATGTGCCATCAAAACATTATTATTATTATTACTGTATTATGTTAATGATGTTTTAGTGTATCTGGAAGTGTTTCTTAATTTTTTATGCATAGGAAGGTACACTATATACTGTAGACTAAGAAAAACATTTGACTAACTGACGTTAAATATGAACTGTATCTAACTGTTCTGATTTATGTACAAATTTGACTTAAAGACAGAAAGGGAACTGGTTTATAATCCGGAGACTGCCTGTATATGAATTTAATCCCATCATTTTTCCTCTAAGTCCTGCTTCCACTGCATCCCACAACTTTTAATACGTTGTATTTTCATTTTAATTTAGTTCAAAATATGTTTTCATTTCTAGGCTTCTAGGCTTGGGTTATTTAGAATAGTATTATTTAATTTCTAAATATTTGGGAATTGTCCATCTATCTGTTATTGATTTCTAGCTTAATCCCTTTATGGCCCAAGAATGTATTTTGTACGAATGTTCCATGTGCACTTGAGCAGAATGTATGTTTTGCTGCTGTTGGGTAGAGTGTTCTATAACTGTCCATCAGGTCAAGTAGGTTAATAGTTAATAGTTCAGGTCATCTATGTCCTAGTAAGGCTTTTCTGCCTGCTTGATCTATCAATTACTGAGGAATGGTATTGAAGACTCCAACTAAAATTGTGGATTTTTCTATTTCTTCTATCAGTTTTACCGGTTTTTGTTTCATGAATTTTGAGGCTCTGTTGTTAGGTGCATACATGTTTAGGATTGTATGCCTTCTTTGAGAAGTGTGCTACTTTAATCCTGATAATTTCCCTTGTTCCTTTACTTGTCATTTATACTACTTTAAAAATGTTTTCAGTTGTTGCCCTAGGGTTTACAATATACATTTTTAAGAAATCTAAGTCTACCATCAGATAATGCTATACTGCTTCAGAGGTACAGAATATTCCCAGTTCCTTCCTCTCATCTCTTGTGTCATTTTACTTTTACATATGCTTATAAACACCAAATGGATTGTTATTATTATTGCTTTAAATAGACAATATCTTTTACAGCAATTAAGAATAAGAAAAATAAAAGATTTACATTTTACCTTCATTTATTCCTTTTTTGATCCTTTTCCTTTATGTAGATCCACATTTCTGACCTCTATAATTTTCCCTCTGCTTGAAGAACTTTCTTTAATATTTCTTGTAGGGCAGGTTTACTGGCAATGAATTATCTCAGTTTGTCTTAGTCTAAGGAAGTCTTTATTTCTCTTTCACTTTTGAAGGGTAATTTCTCTGGACATTGAATTTTAGATTGGCAGTTATTTTCTTTCAACATTTAAAATTTTTTACTTCACTGTCTTCTTGCTTGTGTGGTGTCTGAAGAGATGTCTACTGTAATTCTTATCTTTCTTCCTCTGTAGGTAAGATGGCTTTTTTTCCCCTCTGCTGCCTTCAAGTATTTCTTTTCTTTTTTTTTTTCTTTCCCCTACCAATTAAACATGAGATGCCTGTATGTGGGTTTTTGGTATTTATCCTGCTTGATTGTCTCTGAACTTCCTAGATGCATGGTTTAATGTCTGTCTTAGTTTTGGAAAAATTTCAGCTGTTATTTCTTCAAATCTTCTGCTCAGTTCTCTATTTCTTCCATTTTGGTATTCCAGTTATGCACATGTTACGCCTTTTGTATTATCCCGCAATTCTTGGGTGTTTTGTTCTTTTTCTTTTTCATTCTCTTTTCCCATTGCATTTCAGATTGGGTAATATGAATTGACCCATCTTCAAGTTCACTTATTTTTTTTCTTGCCTCTGTTGAGTCTACTGATGAGCCCACTAAAGGCATTCTTCATTTCGGTTACAGTATTTTTAAATTTCAAATACTTCCTTTTCATTTTTTCTTAGAGTTTCCATGTCTCTGCTGGAAACTTCTGGTTATTCCATCTGGATAAACATATTTATTTTAAATTCATTATCTGATAATTCTAAGATCTAACTCATATCTGAGTCTGGTTCTAATGACTGCTTTGTCTCTTTAGACTTTTTTTTTTTTGGCCTTTTGTCTTGCCTTGTGATTCAGTCTAGCTGAAGGTTTGTCTATTTTGTTTATCTTTTCAAAGAACCAACTTTTGGTTTTGCTGATTCTCTATTGTTTTTCTATTCTCTCTTATATTTATCTCCACTCTAATCTTTACTGTTTCCTTCTTTCTGCTAGCTTTGGATTTAGTTTGCTCTTCCTTTTCTATTTCCTTAAGGTTTAAAGTTAGGTTATTGAATTAAGATCTTTCTTCTTTTTCAAAGTACACACTTACAGGTATACTTTTCTCTCTGAGGACTGCCTTTGCTGCATCCCATAAGTTTTGGTATATTCAGCTTTCCATTTCATTTGTTTCTAAGTATTTTATAACTTCCATTATGATTTCTTCTTTGATTCATTGATTGTTTAGTAGTGTGTTGTTTAATTTCTACGTATTTGTGAATTTTCCAGTTTTAATTATGTTATTCATTTCTAGTTTTATTACATCATGGTCAGAGAAGATATTTTGTATGATTTTAATCTTTTTAAATTTATTGAGACTTGTTTGCTGGCCATCATGTGGTCTATTCTGGTGAATGCACCATGTACATTTGAGAGGAGTGTGTATTCTGCTGTTGTTGGATGGAGTGTTCTATAGACATCTGTGAGGTCTAGTTGGTTTATAGTGTTGTTTCAGTCTTCTATTTCCTTATTGATCTTTTGTCCAGTTTTTCCATCTATAATTGAAAGTGGGGTATTGAAGTCTCCAACTATTACTCTGGAACAGTCTATTTATATCTTCTTTCAATTCTGTTATTTTTTACTTCATGTATTTTGGGGCTTTGTTGTTAGGCACATATATGTTTATATTTGTTATATCTTCTTTATGAATTGGCCCTTTTATTAATCTATAATTTCCTTCTTTATGTCTTGTAACAATTTTTGTTTTAAATTCTATTTTGTCTGATATTACTATACCCACCCCAGCTCTCTTTTGGTTGTTATTTGCATGGATTTTTTTTGTCCATTTTGCACCTTCAAACTATTTATGTCTTTGGATCTAAAATGAGTCCCTTGTAGACAGCATATAGCTGGGTCATAATTTTTATCCATTCTTCCCACCTCTTCCTTTTAAAAGGAGAATTTATGCAATTTACATTTAAAGTAATTACTTATAAGGAAGGACTTAATTCTACCATTTTGCTATTTGTTTTCTGTATAATCCAAGAAGTTGGACTATATGAAGAAGAATGCAGCATCAGGGTTGGAGGAAGACTCATTAATAACCTGTGATATGCAGATGACACAACCTTGCTTGCTTAAAGTGAAGAGGACTTGAAGCACTTACTGATGAAGAACTTACTGATGAAGATCAAGGATCACAGCCTTCAGTATGGATTACATCTCTACATAAAGAAAACAAAAATCCTCACAACTGGACCAATAAGCAGCATCATGATAAACAGAGAAAAGATTGAAGTTGTCAAGGATTTCATTTTACTTGGATCCACAATCAACGCCCATGGAAGCAGCAGTCAAGAAATCAAATGACGTATTGCATTGGGCAAATCTGCTGCAAAAGACCACTTTAAAGTGTTAAAAGCAAAGATGTTACTTTGAGGACTATGGTGTGCCTGACCCAAGCCATAGTATTTTCAATCACCTCATATGCATGCAAAAGCTGGACAATGAATAAGGGAGACCAAAGAAGAATTGATGCCTTTGAATTACAGTGTTCACAAAAAAATATTGAATATACCATGGACTGCCAGAAGAAAGAACAAATCTGTCTTGGAAGAAGTACAGCGAGAATGCTTCTTAGAAGCGAGGATGGCAAGACTTCATCTCATGTACTTTGGACATGTTATCAGGAGGGATCAGTCCCTGGAGAAGGACATCATGCTTGGTATAGTATAGGGTCTGCGAAAGAGAGGAAGACCCTTAATAAGATGGATTAACACAGTGGCTGCAAGAATGGGCTCAAACATAGCAATGATTGTGAAGATGGTTCAGGACCAGGCAGTGTTTCATTCTGTTGTACATAGGGTCACTATGAGTCAGAACCGACTTGATAGTACCTAACAAAAACAACAATGTTTTGTAGTGGGTTTAATAGTGCCCTCCCCAAATTCAGGTACACTCAGAACCTCAGAATGTGACCTTATTTGGAAATAGGGTCTTTCCATATATAATTAGTTAAGAATTGAGATGAGATAATACTGGATTATAATGGGCCCTATATCCAAAGATTGGTGTCCTTATGAGAGGAGGAAAGTACATAGCAAGCCACACAGAGAAAAAGGCCATATGAAGTGGAGGCAGAGAATGGAGTATGCAGCTATAAGCAAAAGAATACCAAGGTTTCCTGGGAGCTATCAGAAGCTAGGAAGTGGAAAGGAAAAATTCTTCCCTAGAAAACCCAAAAGAATCATGAACCTGACAACACTTTGATTTTGGGCTGGTAGCCTCCACAACTGTAAGAGAATAAATTTCTGTATTTTTAAAAAATTTTACTAAGTTTGTTGTTGGTTTATTGTTGGTTTCTTTCTTTCTTTTCTTTTTTTTTTTTGCAAGAAAACAGGCAATATAAGCTTTAAACTTATACATGGTTAAAATTGAGGGACTTTTTTTCATATTCCCTTTTTTATTGTGCTTTAGATGAAGGTTTATAAAGCAAATGAGTTTCTCATTGAACAATTAATACACATATTGTTTTGTGACATTCGTTGCCAACCCCACTCTGTGTCAACACTATCCCCTTCTTGATCTCGGTTTCCCCATTACCAGCTTTCCTGTCCCCTCCTGCCTTCTCATCCTTGCCCCTGGGCTGGTGTGCCCATTTAGTCTCATTTTGTTTTATGAGCCTGTCTGATCTTTGGCTGAAGGGTGTCTGTGTTTTTTAAAGACATTCAGTTTGTGATAATTTGTTATGGCAGTCCTAGAAAACTAATACATGTCACACCTTTTTTTGTTCCACAATCCCTCTATTACTGCCTTCTTTTGTGGGATTTTTTAACTGTACCATTTATATTCCCTTCTCATTTCTTTTTAGTATATTTTTTAGTTTTTTTAATTCTTAGTGGTTACCCTGGGGACTACAATTAACATCTTAATTTTATAGAAATCAAGTGTTGAATTCATACTAACTTAGGTTGAATAGTACATAAAAACTCTCCTATACATTTTAGTTCCCCACCATGTTGTTATTATCACAAGTTACATCTTTATACAGTGTTTGCCCATTAACATGTATTTATAGTTGTTGTCTTATGTATTTGTCTTTAAATCATATAGGAATAAAAGAGGAAATACAAACCAAAAGTACAATAATATTGGCTTTAATATTTACCTATGTAGTTGCCTTTATTAGGGTTTATTCATATGAATTTGAGTTATTGTCTAGTGTCCTTTTATTTCATCCTGAAGAACTCCCTTCAGCATTTCTTGTTCAGCAGATATACTAGTGACAAACTCAATTTTTGTTTATCTGGGAGTATCTTAATTTCACCTTCATTTCTGAAGGACAGTTATGTCAGATATAGAATTCTTGGTTGAAATTTTTTTTTTCTTTCAGCACTTTAAATATGATATCCCACTGCCTCTGGACTCAGTGGTTTCTGAAGAGAAATCAGATTTTAATCTTATTGAGGATCCCTGTACATACTTTGTTTCTCTCTTGCTGCTTTCAAGACTCTCTCTTTGTCTTTCTACAAATTTAACTATAATGTGTTTCAGTGTGGATGTCTTTGAGCTTATCCTATTTAGAGTTTGTTGAGATTCTTGGATATGTAGATTTATGCCTTTCATCAGATTTGGTAAGTTTTCTGCCATTATTTCTTCGAATGTTCTACTCCTTTCTCTCCTCTCCATCTGGGACTCCCATTATGCATATGTTGGTGTGTTTGATGGTGTTCCAAAGATCTAAGACTTTGTTCATTTTTATTCCTTATTTTTTTCTTTCTGCTCCTCAGACTGGATAATATCAACTGAACTTTCTTCAAGTTTGCTGATTCTTTCTTTCATCTGGTCAAATCTGCATTTGAAACCCTTTAGCAAATTTTTTAAAATTTCAGTTGTTTGACTTCTCAGCTCCAAAATATCTATTTGCTTCCTTTTTTTATTTCTGTCTCCTTATTGGCATTCTCTATTTGTTGAGACATTGTTCTCCTGGTTTCCTTTAGTTCTTTGTCCATAATTTCCTTTAGCTCTTAGAGTATATTTAAGATAGTGGATTTAAAGTCTTTGTCTTATAATTCCACTGTCTAGGTTTCCGCACTGTCTAGGCTTCAAGAGGACTTGAAACACTTACTGATGAAGACCAAAGACCACAGCCTTCAGTATGGATTACACATCAACATAAAGAAAACAAAAATCTTCAAGCATTTCAGGAGGCAGCCTATGATCAGGAACCGATGGTACCGAAAGAAGTTCAAGCGGCATTGAAGGCATTGGCGAAAAACAAGACTCCAGGAATTGACAGAATACCAACTGAGATGTTTCAACAAACAGATGCAGTGCTGGAAGTGCTCACTAGTCTATACCAAGAAATTTGGAAGACAACTACCTGGCCAACTGACTGGAAGAGATCCATATTTATGCCTGTTCCAAAGAAAGGTAATCTAACTGAATGTGGAAATTATCGAACAATATCATTAATATCACAGGCAAGTAAAATTTTGCTGAAGATTATTCAAAAGTGTCTGCAGCAGAGTATCTACAGGAAACTACCAGAAATTCAAGCCAGATTCAGAAGAGGATGTGGAACCAGGGATATCATTGCTGATGTCAGATGGATCCTGGCTAAAAGCAGAGAATACCAGAAAGATGTTTACCTGTGTTTTATTGACTATGCAAAGGCATTCAGCTATGTGGATCATAACAAATTATGGATAACATTGCGAAGAATGGGAATTCCAAAACACTTAATTGTGCTCATGAGGAACCTGTACATAGATCAAGAGGCAGTTGTTCAAACAGAACAAGGGGATACTGCATGGTTTAAAGCCAGGAAATGTGTGTGTCAGGGTTGTATCCTTTCACCATACTTATTCAGTTTGTGTGCTGAGCAAATAATCCAAGAAGCTGGACTATATGAAGATGAATGGGGCATCAGGATTGGGAGAAGATTCATTAACAACCTGTGATATGCAGATGACACAACATTGCTTGCTGAAAGTGAAGAGGACTTGAAGCACTTACTAATGAAGATCAAAGATCACAGCCTTCAGTATGGATTACATCTCTACATAAAAAAAACAAAAATCCTCACAACTGGACTAATAAGCAAGATCATCATAAACTAAGAAAGTATTGAAGTTGTCAAGGATTTCATTTTACTTGGATCCACAATCAACACCTATGGAAGCAGCAGTCAAGAAATCAAATAATGCATTGCATTGGGTAAATCTGTTGCAAAAGACCTCTTTAAAGTGTTAAAAATCAAAGATGTCACCTTGAAGACTAAAGTCTGCCTGATCCAAGCTATGGTGTTTTCAATCACCTCATATGCATGCAAAAGCTGAACAATGAATAAGGAAGACCTAAGAAGAATTGACACCATTGAACTGTGGTTTTGACAAAGAATATTGAATATACCATGGACTGCCAAAAGAATGAACAAATCTGTTTTGGAAGAAGTACAACCAGAATGCCTCTTAGAAGCAAGGATGGCGAGACTACGCCTCACATACTTTGGACATGTTATCAGGAGGGATCAGTCCCTGGAGAAGGACATCATGCTTGGTAGAGTAGAAGGTCAGCGAAAACTAGGAGGCCCCACAATGAGATGGATTGACACAGTGGCTGCAACAATGGGCTCAAGCATAACAACAATTGTGAGGATGGTGCAGGACCAGGCAGTGTTTCATTCTGTTGTACATAGGGTCGCTATGAATCGGAACTGACTCGATGGCACCTAACAACAACAACAATAGGCTTCCTCAGGGAAGTCTCTATTGATTTCTTTATTTTTCCTGTCAATGGGCCATACTTTCTTGTCCCTTTGCATGACTTATGATTTTTTCTTTAAAACTGGATATTTTAAATATATGTTACACAACACTGGAACTCATATTCTCCCTACTCCCAGGGGTTTGTTGCTGTTTATTGTGGATTGTTGCTTGTTTGTTTAATGACTTTTCTAAACTATTTCATTTACTGTGGTAAATATATAGGTAAGAAAACATTTGCCATTTCTACAATCTTCACATTCTAAATTATTTTTTTAAAGTCTGTATTCTTTGTTGTGTGTGGCCACTGAAGTGTGTTCCATTAGCTTAGTGATCAGCTAGTGCTTTAGTAGACTGAAGCAAAAAATGTTGGGATCCAAAAAAAAAAAAAAAAGGAAGAAAGAAAAAGAAAATAATACTCTCCCAAACTTTGTAGATTGACTTTTTGTTGGGACACTCCTTCAATACTTAGTCATTTACAACTGTGCCTCAGCCTTCACTTCCTGCTTGTTTAGAATCTGAAGGTCATCCAGTGGTGAGAACTTAGGTTCTTTTGGAGCCTTTTCTGGGCATGTGTCCAGCCCTGGACATGCACGTGGCCTTCTGGTTCCCCCAATAAAAGTGGGAGCTTTTAAAAACCCTTATTCCCCATGTGTCTCTCTCACCAACCTATTCCTTTCCATTCTTTTCAGTCTGTATATTGCTGTCCAAACTGTTATCCCTTGCCCCAGGCTACTTCAGACAATACTTTTGTCTTTAAGTGCTTTTGTCAAACACTGCCTGGGAAGATACCCCAGCCCTGGGAATGCTCCAAGTTGGGCAAAAGAAAGGAAAGTCTTTGCATCCTTCCTTCAAGGGTCTCTGGCCAGGTTGAAGTGGCTCCTGTGTCCTTTAAACAGAATCCCAGTGATCATTGATAACTTCCTTGCTTTCTGATACAAGATATCCCAGGCTCATCTTGTACATTTACTGACCCGGACATGGATAACCATTTCTCCAAGGGACTCTGGTTCCTTTCAGTGGGAAACAATATTTAAAAACCAAAACCTTGGCACTGACAGTATTTGTTCCTATTGGGTTTTCATTGCTTCTAGGCTTTTTAGTGGACAGAGCTAGGAAAAACTTCTTCAAAAAATTTATGAGTTCACAATGATATTTCTAATTCAAATTAAATAGTACAGTTGTCTTAGTTATCTAGTGCTGCTATAACAGAATACCACAAATGGATGGCCTTAACAAACAAATTTATTTTCTCACAGGTTAGGAGGCTAGATGTCCGAATTCAGGGTGCCAGATCTAGGGGAAGGGTTTTTCTCTCTGTTGGCTCAGGAGGAAGGTCCTTGTGTCTTATGAGCTTCTGGTCCTGGGCAATCTTCATGTGGTTTGGCATCTCTCTAACCCCATCTCTGCTGGCTTGCTTGCTTGTTTAATCTCTTTTATGTCTCAAAAGAGATTGACTCAAGACACACCTACACTAATCCTGCCTCATTAACATAACAAAGAACTGTAATCACAAACATAGAGGTTAGGAATTACAACACATATTTTAGGGGGACACAATTCAATCTATAACAACAGTGTTTTACCTAATTTATTTATTTTACTATTTTTATATTTATTTATTTTTGTGTTTATTGTTGTAGTTTAAGTGAAAGTTTACATTTCAAGTTAGTCTCTTATACTAAAATTTATACATACATTGTTATGTGACCCTAACTGCTGTCCCTATACCGTAACAACACACTCCTCCTTTCTATCTCTGATTTCCCATGTGCATTCAACCAGCTCCTAACCCTCTCTGCCTGCTCATCTCACCTCCAGACTGAAGCTGCACGTTTAGTCTGGAGCTAAGAAGCACACTCTTCATGAGTATCATTTTATGTCCCACAGTCCAGTCCAGTCTTTGTCTGAAGAGTTGGCCTCAGAAATTGTTTTAGTTCTGAGCTGATAAAGAATCCAGGGACCATGCTTTCTGGGGTTCCTCCAGTCTCATTCAGACCCTTAAGTCTGGTATTTTTACTAGAATTTGAGGTCTGCACCCCACCTTTCTCCTGCTCCATCAGGGACTGTCTGTTGTGTTCCCTGTCAGGGCAGTCATTGGTGGTAGCCGGGCACCATCTAGTTCTTCTGGTCTCAGGCTGATGAAGTCTCTGGTTTATGTGGCCGTTTCTGTCTCTTGGGCTAATACTTTCCTTGTGTCTTTGGTGTTCTTCATTCTTCTTTACTCCAGGTGGTTGGGACCAATTGATGCATCTTAGATGGCTGCTTGCAAGCTTTTAAGACCCCAGACGCCACTCTCCAAAGTGTGTTTTACCTAATTTATTTATTTTATAATTGTATCTTTTTCATTCCACCATGCGTCTGTCAGTTTGTCATACTATGGTGGCTTGTGAGTTGCTGTGATAGTGGAAGCTTTGCCACCGGTATTTCAAATACCAGCAAGGTCACCTTTGGTGGACAGGTTTCAGCGGAGCTTCCAGACTAAGACAGACTAGAAAAAAGGACCTGGCAATCTACTTCTTAAAAAAATAGCCAGTGAAAACCTTATGAATAGCAGCAGAACATTGTCTGATATAGTGCTGGAAGATGAGCCCCTCAGGTTGGAAGGCACTCAAAATACAATAGGGGAAGAGCTGCCTCCTCAAAGTAGAGTCGACCTTAAGGACGTGGATGGAGTCAAGCTTTCGGAATCTTTATTTGCTTATGTGACACAACTCAAAATGAGAAGAAACAGCTGCAAACATCCATTAATAATCGGAACATGGAATGTATGAAGTATGAATCTAGGAAAATTGGAAGTCATCAAAAATGAATTGGAACACATAAACACTGATATCCTAGGCATTTGTGAGCTGAAATGGACTGGTATTGGCAATTTTTAGTCAGACAATCATACTATGCTGGGAATGACAATTGAAGAGGAATGTCATCGTGTTCATCGTCAAAAAGAATATTTCAAGATCTATCCTGCAGTACAAGGCTGTCAGTGATAGGATAATATCCACATGCCTGTAACAAGGATCAGTTAATATGACTATTATTCAAAATTATGCACCAACCACTAAGGCCAAATAGATTTAAGATTTTTACCAACCACTGCAGTCTGAAATTGATCACACATGCAATCAAGATGCATTGATAATTACTGGCAATTGGAAAGCAAAAGCTGGAAACGAAGAAGGATTGGTAGCTGGAAAATATGGCCTTGGTGATAGAAACGACGCTGGAGATCACATGATAGAATTTTGCAAGGCCAATAACTTCTTCATTGCAAATACCTTTTTTTAACAACATAAACAGCAACTATACACGTGGACCTCACCAGATGGGAAACACAGGAATCAAATCGACTACATCTGTGGAAAGAGATGATGGAAAAGCTCAATATCATCAGTCAGAACAAGGCCAGGGGCTGACTGCAGAACAGACCATCAATTGCTCACATGCAAGTTCAAGTTGAAGCTGAAGAAAATTAAAGCAAATCTACCAGAGCCAAAATACGACTTTGAGTTTATCTGCAGTGTGATGTGTTGCTTTTGTGTGGCCTTTCTCGCCATGGTCTTGTAACTCCCACCTAAGTGATTGGGCGGGACTGTGTGATAAGGTAATTGTGGCCCACCAAGGGGATTGGTCAGTTTTGCCAACCCACTGGGCTTGAAATGAGCCATCCCAGAGTCAGGAAAGGAGAAGATCCCACCATCACCAAGGAAGAACATCCAGGAGCCAGTACAAAATTTGGACCCGGGAACCCTGCACTGAGAAGCTCCTGGAAGAAGGAAACCAAAAGAGAGAGTGACCTGTAATCCTAAAGACAGTGAGAAGCAGTGGCAGGAGAGACCCGGCAGCAGAGACCTGGCAGCAGGAGAAGGTGCAGTGGGCTTCCCAGCCCACGGAGAGAGAAAGCTGAGTGCCTTTGGGCAGAGGCCTAGGGCCAGGGAGAGGCGTGCCTGCGAGCACAGCTGGGAGGAGGCTGTCCTGATGGAAGAACTGTATCCTGAGTGTTCTTGAGCCTGAATTGTAACTGTTACTTCCTTAATAAACCCCATAATCATGAGTCTTGTCTGTGAGTTCTGTGTGGCCATTGCAATGAATTATCAAACCCAGCAGAGAAGTAGAGAGTGCCCTGGGAGGGATGGTTGGTGTCAGAATTGGTAAAGATGGCAGAGAGAAGAGGCATGTCTGACCTCTGCCTTATAGGAATCAGCCTTGGGCTGTTGATCTTGATTCTCCTTCCCCATTCTGAAGTTAGAGAAAGCCCTTACACTTCCCCACACCATTTTTACAATATCCTACCTGAATTTGGAGACCATCTCAAGAATAGATTTGACGTATTGAACACTGATGACTGAAGACCAGATGAGTTGTAGGAAGACATCAAGGACATCATACACGAAGAAAGCAAAAGGTCATTAAAAAAATAGGAAAGAAAGAAAAGACCAAAATGGATGTCAGAAGAGACTCTGAAACTTGTTCTTGAACGTAGAGTAGCTAAAGCGAATGGAAGAAATGATGAAGTAAAAGAGCTAAACAGAAGATTTCAAAGGGCAGCTCGAGAAGACAAAGTAAAATATTATAATGAAGTGTGCAAAGACCTGGAGTTAGAAAATCAAAAGGAAAGAACACGCTTGGCATTTCTCAAGCTGAAAGAACTGAGGAAAAAAGTCAAGCCTCGAGTTGCAATATTGAAGGATTTTATGAGCAAAATATTGAACGACACAGGAAGCATCAAAAGAAGACTGAAAAAATAGAGTCACTGTACCAAAAAGAATTGGTCGACGTTCAACCATTTTAGGAGGTAGCATATGATCAAGAACCGATGATATTGAAGGAAGAGGCTCAAGCTGCACTGAAGGCGTTGATGAAAAACAAGACTCCAGGAATTGACAGAGTATCAATTGAGATGTTTTAAAAAACGGATGCAGCACTGGAGGTGCTCACTCATCTATTCGAAGAAATTTGGAAGACAGCTACCTGGGCAACTGACTGGAAGAGATCCATATTTGTGCCCATTCCAAAGAAAGATGATCCAATAGAATGCGGAAATTATTGAACAATATTATTAATATCACATACAAGTAAAATTTTTTTTGTTGTAGTTAAATGAAGTTTACATTTCAAGTTAGTCTCCCATACAAAATTTTATACATATATTGTTATGTGACCTTAATTGCTCACCCTATTCTGCGACATCACACTTCTCCTTTCCGCCCCTGATTCCCCATGACAATTCAACCAGCTCCTAACACTCTCTGCCTTCCCATCTCACCTCTGGACAGAAGCTGCTCCTTTGTTCTCTTGTATCTACTTGACTAAGAGCCATACTCTTCACGAGTATCACTTTATGTCCCACAGTCCAGTCCAAATCCTGTCCGTAGAGCTGGCCTTGGAATACAAGTAAAATTTTGCTGAAGATCATTCAAAAGCAGTTGCAGCAGTGATCAACAGGGAACTGCCAGAAATTCAAGCTGGATTCAGAAGAGGACGTGGAACAAGGGATATCATTGCTGATGTCAGATGGATCTTGGCTGAAAGCCGAGAATACCAAAAAGATGTTTACCTGTGTTTTTATTGACTATGCAAAGGCATTTGACTGTGTGGATCATAACAAATTATGGATAACATTGCGAAGAATGGGAATTCCAAAACACTTAATTGTGTTCATGAGAAACCTGTACATAGACCAAGAGGCCATCGTTTGAACAGAGCAAGGGGATACTGCATGGTTTAAAATCAAGAAAGGTATGCGTCAGGGTTGTATCCTCTCACTATACTTACTCAATCTGTATGCTTAGCAAATAATCCGATAAACTGGACTATATGAACATGGCATCAGGATTGGTAGAAGACTCATTAACAATCTGCAATATGCAGATAACACAACCATGCATGCTGAAAGTGAAGAGGACTTGAAGCACTTACTGATGATAATCAAAGACTACAGCCTTCAGTAGTCACTCTGAGTTGGAACTGACTCGATGGCACCTAACAACAACAACAACAACAACCTTTTTTCCTTACCCTGACAATCTTGGTTTCTAATTATATTAACCTCATACTTACTTGCTTTATTGTAAATAACCACTAATAACTTCAAAATAACAATGCCAGTATTACTATCAATAATAAGACCACTGAAAACAGTTAAAGATTTCTTTGTGGTTCAGTTCATTTTGTCCTTACACCATATATCACTGGGGATATACAGCCAAAATAATGTGTTTTAAAGTCACTTGAAGTTATTCTCTTTTCTGAATGATTGTGTCACTAACTTGATATACAGTCAGATTCATTTGTGTCAGTTTATATTCAGTTTTTAGAGGTTGCTTTTTGTTTCCTTTAGACTTAATTTAATGTTAATTATGGTTCCTAAGTCAAAACTAGGTAACAAGGCACATTCAGAGAAGTTTAGTTTCTATCCTTATCACTGCACTTTGTTCCCTCCTTCTCCCAGCTGTTTTAGATTTTGGTTTATACTTTTGATGTTTCTTATTGAAAAATACAAGCACGTGTGTGTGTGTGTGTGTGTGTATTTCTCCACTTTTTGTACATAAAAGGTGGCACACTATAAAAAGTGTTCTCTACCTTGCTTTTTTCACTTAATATATTCTGAAGATCATTCCATGTCAGTATATGAAGACTCTCTTCATTCTTTCTTATAACTGCATATTACTCTATTCTGTGTATGTACTGAGTTTCTTTCAGTTTTTCTCACATTACAAATGTCATTCTGCATTTTTTTCCAATATGTCTTTTGGAGAGATTCTGGAAAGTGAGATAGCTATATGGATGCATATGTAATTTTACTAGGTATAGACAACTTCTCCTCCATAGGGGCTATACCATTTTGCATTTTCACCAGCAATGTGTGAGTCCAGGTCTCTTTACATAGCCCTACAGAGCCAATGTTGATCAAATTGGTAACCATAGCCTTCATGGCATGAGAGAGATTTCACCTCCTTTATCACTCATCCCACAGGAATATACCTGGGCTTATAGCCTATTATTTTCCCTATTACCTACCCTGTGCTTAAAACAAATGGGTTGCCTGGCAATAATGAAGAACCCTATGTGACAAGCCTTGGCTTGTTAGGAGCCACTTCTTAAATTACCTAGGGCTGAGGAATGTTCTGAAACATGTTAAACAGCCCTGGCAGCCTTATTGCAAATGAGTTGACATACTCTGCAGCCTACACCAGCCATGTGATCTCGCTCAAGCACCTGTGTCTGGAGGGCATAGCCCAGTATACACAAGGCAGAATGAGACATTAAATATGCATTTTAATACTTTCCTGAAGTACTTGTTTTCTGTTGATTATTATCAACTTTGAAACAAACCCATTGGAGGCCCCCCAAAGACAAGCACACCATTTTGTTGTTATTTTTATTACTTCTTTCACCTGTGGCACTTGCCTTTCTTCCATTCGCTGCTTCTCCATGTGTCTCCTTGGAGCTCTCGCCATCTTGTGGCAGGTCAACAGGCTTGAGAATTGAAATGATGACTTTTCATAAGTCTGAAGAAAATGTCTTACAAAATATCACAGGTTCAGGCTCCCCCACACCTTTGGCAACACTGTGAAGTAGAAAATGTACATCATCAATATTCCCAGATTTTCATTTCTAAGACTCCTCTCATTCTTATGCTTCTTTCCACCCTTCAATGTGCCCTCTCTCCGACCTCAAATATTCAGAGCCCTCATAGTCTCAGCACCCTCAGTTCATTCCGCGTCCACACCTTCTTGTGATCATTTGTCACCACACTCCTCTACTAGACAGATTTTCCTCTGGCTGTAGAGCCCTGGTGGTGCAGTGGTTAAGAGCTTGGCTGCTAACCGAAAGGTCAGCAGTTCAAATCCACCAGCCACTCCTTGGAAACCCTATGAGGCAGTTCTACTCTGCTCTATAGGGTGGCTATGAGTCAGAACTGATTCCACAGCAACGGGTTTGTTTGCTTTTTTTTTTTTTTTTTTTTTTTGGTTTTGTAAAGAGAAAGGTTCTATCTTCAGCTAAAAGGATCACAGGCACCAGGAGGGTGGCAATGGCAGGATGGGGGGGGGGCGGTTTACAAACTTTAGAGGGAGTGAGACCTTTCCCTGAAATCATGTCATGCAGGCATCATCCATTCAGCCTATGCAGGGACCCTGATATAGCAAGCTTAGAGAGAAATTGAAAATACTTTCTGATATAATGGCAAAGTTTCACATTATTGTATCAGTTACTTCTATGTATGGCACATGCTGGGTGGCTGCACTCATTATAGCTTTCCCCCCAGAGCTGATTTGATGTTTCAGTGGCAATCTGTAAGGTATGACCTGAAGGGTTCTTGGAAGACCCCAGGTCCTAAGTGATGTTTTTCACTAATGTTTTACTCTTCTATAAATTTTTACTCACATGTGGAAATAAATAGTTTATTTATTTTTTATTATGTTTTAGGTGAAAGTTTACAGGTCAAATTAATTTCTCACACAAAAATTCATACACACATTATTATGTGACAGTAGTTGCAATCCCTATAATGTGACAACACACTCCCCCTTTCCACCCCAAGCTTCCCGTGTCCATCTAACCAGCTCCTGTCCCTTCCTGCCTTCTCATCCTGCTTCCAGACAGGAGCTGCCCATTTGGTCTCGTGTATGTGCTTGAACTAAGAAGCATACTCCTCATGAGTATTATTTTATGTTTTATAGTCCAGTCTAATCTTTGTCTGAAGAGTGGGCCTTGGGAATGGTTTTAGTTCTGGGTTAACAGAGCGTCCAGGGGCCATGGCTTTGGGGGTTCCTCCAGTTTCAGTCAGACCATTAAGTCTGGTCTTTTTACGTGAATTTGAGTCCTGCTCCACACTTTTCTCCTGCTCCGTCAGGGTACCTCTGTTGTGTTCCTTGTTACGGTGGTCACTGGTGATAGCTGGGCACCATCTAATTCTTCTGGTCTCAGGCTGATGGAGTCTCTGGCTTACGTGGCCCTTTTGTCTCTTGGGCTAATATTTTCCTTGTGTCTTTGGTAGTCTTCATTTTCCTTTGCTCCAAGTGGGTTGGGACCAATTGATGCATCTTAGGTGGCCACTCGCAAGCTTTTAAGACCCCAGATGCCACTCACCAAAGTGGGATGCAGAACATTTTCTTAACAAACTTTGTTATACCAATTGACCTAGATGTCCCCTGAAACCATGGTTCTCAGCCCCCAGTCCCAACTACTCTGTCCCGCAACATGTTTGGTTGTGTTCGGGAAACTTCTTAGCTTTTGGTTTAGTCCAGTTGTGCTGACTTCCCCTGTATTATGTGCTGTCCTTCCCTTCATCTAAGATGATTCTTGTCTACCATCTAGTAAGTGAATTCCCCTCTCCCTCCCTCCCCACCCTTGTAATCATCAAAGAATGTTTTCTTCTGTGTTTAAACCTTTTCTTTGAGTTCTTATAATAGCGGTCTCATACAATATTCGTCCTTTTGTGACTGACTAATTTCACTCAGCATAATGCCCTCCAGATTCATCCATGTTGTGAGATGTTCGCTGATTCATTATTGTTCTTTATCATTGTGTAGTATTCCAGAAAATATGTATTTTAAATTGTAAAAGTAATGTATGAGCTACTTAAAGATGGCAGATTAAACACATATACCTGTTTTTACTACCTCACCAAGCATCATTAAAATGACAGTAAAGGGATTTTTTTCAGAAGGTATTATCCACAAGAACTAAGAGAATAGGGGAGGAGATAGCAATAATAGTATTTAGAAAGCTGGAATGCAGATGGTGGAGTGGGTAACTTACTCAGCAGACCTGAGAAAACTGAATCTTACATCCATAATAAGAAAAACTAATCTACACCACAAGCATCCACCTCTGAAGGGCTTAGAAACTGACAACACCTTTGAAAGTGGGAATAAAGTGGGCCTAAAAACAGGAGGCTTGGTTGTAAGTCTATCTAAAAAGCAATTAGATCCCCAGATTTCTTCCCTTCCCCCATGCATATGGGCAACTGCCCATTTTTCTGGCAAAAGATTGGAGTCATTCTCTGGAGAAGGTAAAATAGAGAATCTCTGGACAGGAGGAACACCAGATGCAATTTAGGGCAAGGGTATCCAACCAGAAGGAGGAATGTTTGTATACCAAATGTTGATACTTTAAGCATTCTTCCCAACTCAGCTTCCAGAAAGCTGGCAGCTAGGCCTGTATCCTCTAGATAGGAGATTGGAAGACTCTTCTCTGAAGCATCCGATGAGCGCAAGCAGACTTAAATATATTGATGTCAAAGTTTCCTCCAACGAAATGGCCCAATACACCAACTACTTCCAATCAGCTTTTTAGTTCCCCAATGTTAAATATGATCAGATGGCCAAAAATCAGTACACATCTGAAGAAATTTTCTAATATGAAAGATAGAGACCAAAATAAACATAGCAAAAGCAATTTGAGGGAAACAGGTACTACAGGGTTTCTTAGTCTAGGTTTCCTTAACCCAAAGCAGAGCCTGAGGCAAGGGCTCGTCTGTAAGTGGTTTACTTTGGGAGTAATCCCAGTTAATGAGTGAGGGACCTGGGATAGTAAAACAGGGAATGAAGAAAAGGATGCATTATCAAGTTTGCCACTGCTGTTGGTAACTGGGGTTCTATCTTGCCGGGACCTTCTTAGGAGCTGTATATAACCCACCTCAGAATCGTCTGCTTAAGGTATGGAAAGGGAGAACATTTATCCACTGGATCCCATCGCTCATTAATCAAGGATGTCAACTGCCTTGCACTTCTGACTTGTATATGCTGGGGTACAGAGCAGACTTCCCCAAGCATACCTCTATAGGTCAGAAGAGTCCTAGGGCATAAAGTAATCTTGGCGTAGCTGAAGTGAGGCACTGTCAGGTTACTCCTGCACAAAACTGTTTGCCACAGCAATGGTTTAGACCAAATGGTGGGCTGAGAGGATGTAAAGCAATGTACACCAGGTGTCTGATACATAGGGATAAAAAAGCATTTAAAAAAAAAACATCCCTGAGACTATGGCCCCTGGACACGCTGCTAACTCAGAACTGAAGCCACTCCAGGTCACATACAAAGGATCAGGAATCAGAATGGCTTTGGCTTTCTTATTATAAACACTGGAAATTAGAAGATGGAGAAATGACTTCAAAATTACAAAGGATAATTATTTTCAACCTATAGTCCTGCGCCCAGCCAAGCTGTCAATCAGGTGTGAAGATGGAATAAAGACACTTTCAGACAAGCAAGGTCTCAAAAATTTACCCATTATGCACCCTTAGAAAGATCCAAAACAAGAGTCCTAAAGCAAAAAAGAAGAATTAGGTTAGAGGGGAAAGGATCTAGCATAAGAAAGAGGTAAAATGAAATTTACAGGATGAACGTGAAGGGAGATCCCAGGATAACAGCTGGACGCCAAGAAGGAATAGAGGGGCAAGTAACCGAGATAGGTTAGAGGCTTCAAGAAAGATATTTAAGTGCCTGATACATCTGATGGGAGCTCTGGTGGTGCAGTAGTTAAGAGCTCAGCTGCTAACCAAAAGGTCGGCAGTTGGAGTCCACCAGGCGCTCCTTGGAAACTCTATGGAGCAATTCTACTCTGTCCTGTAGGGTCACCATGAGTCAGAATCGACTTGACAACAATGGGTTTGGTTTTGGTTACATCTGATATATTGAGATTAGATTTAGATAACTGATGAAGAATTTAGGGTTGAATTCCTGCTAAGTACATAGAAAACTATGTAAATGAAAAAAAATCATAACATTTTATTGTGTTTTTGGTGTAAGTTTACATACCAAATTAGGTTCCCATTTAGCAATTTCTATACATATTGTTCAATGACATTAGTTGCATTTTTCACAATTTGTCAACATTCTCATTATTTTCATTCTGGTTGTTCCACTTCCATTAATTTAGCTTCCCTGCCCCTTACCTTCTTATCTTTGCTTAAGGGTAAATGTTGACTGTTTGGTCTTATAGAGATGATTTTTTTAAAGAAACACAGTATTCATGGGTGATATTTCTTATTTTATGAGCCAATCAGTTATTTATCTGAAAGGTGACCTCCAGGTGTGATTTCAGTACAAAGTTTAAAGGGTATCTCAGGATAATAGTCTTGGGAGTGCCTCTAGTCTCTACCAGTCCAGTAAGCCTGAACTTTTTTTTTCAAGAATTTGAGTTTTGTTCTACATTTTTCTTCCATTCTATCCAGGACCATCTATGGTGTCCCTGGTCAGAACAGTAAGTAGTAGTAGCTGGGCATCATCTAGTTCTTATGGTCTCAGAAAAAAAAATATTAGCTCTAGGGGAAAAAAAAGGCTGTGCCAGTAAGGAAAAGTATTTGTGATACCTCATGGCTCAGCTGTGAGTAAAGTATACTTGGTTGCAATACTGTAAGCACTGAATACTGATCTAACCAAAATTATGATATAACTATATTGGAAAAATGGAGGGATAAGAAGGGTCTATGTGTAAAGTGGGGGTAGGTTCTCTGTAGGTGTGTCAATAGACAATATCAAAAACTTCCAAGTCAAGAAGTAGCAATAAAATGTTATTTAGAAAACCAAGATAAATAACAAAAAAATCAGCTAAAAGAGTTGAAAGATCTTGCCTCTGGGGAACGGGAGACACCACTGTTTTTCATAGCAAGATGTATTAGTTTTCTAGGACCGCCATAACAAAGTACCATAAACTGGATATCTTGAAACAACGGAAATTTATTCTCTCACAGTTCTGGGGGTTAGAAGTCCAAAACTAAGGTGTCGGCAGGGCCATGTTTCCTTTGAAGGTTCTCGGGAAGAAACCTTCTCTGCCTCTTACTAGCTTGTGGTGATTACTGGCAATCCTTGACATTCATTGGCTTGTGGATGTATCACTCCAGTCCCTGCCTCTGTCACCACATGGTGTTCTCCCTGTGTGTCTGCGTGTCTCTCCTCTTCTTATAAGGACACCAGTCATATTGCATTAGAGGCCAAGCTAATCCAGTATGACTTCATTTTAACTTGATTATATTTGCCAAGACCTTATTTCCAAATAAGGTTACATTCACAAGTACCGGGGGTTAAGACTTCAACATATTTTGGCGGGGGGGGGGGGGACGCAATTCAACCCATAACACGATACTTGTAAAGCTATTTGACTTTGTAAGCTATGATCATATATAACTTTAATAAAAATTAAAATATTAAAGCAATTCATGCCCATTATAAAAACTTAGAAAATTCAGAAAAGCAAAAATAAAAAAAATCAAAATAAACTCACTTTTATCAGTAGCCATGTTTACTATTTTGCTATATTTCCTTTCAGGCTTATTTATATGCAAATTTTTACATAGTTGTGATTATACTGATGTGATGGTTAAGATTGTGTGTCAACTTGGCTGGGCCATGATTCTCAGTGTTTTAATGTGATCACTCCCATGATTGAATATACTGTGAGTAGCCAATCAGATGAAAGGGAGTCTCATTGGGGGTGTGGCCCACATGTGAATATAAGCAGACATTCTGGCTTTTTGCTCTCTCTGGATCCTGCAGCTGCCTCCTGTCATCTCATCTCCAGTTCTTGGGACTTGAGCTGTCAGCTTATCTGCCGAACTTGGGATTTGTCGATCTTCACAGGCTGTGAGGGGAGCCCTGCACTCTGACCTGCTGATCTTGGGCTCTCCAGCTTCTGCAGCTGCGTGACTTGGGAGAGGCCTCTACCCTGATCCATAGACTTCGGACGTTCTAGCCTGTACAATCACGTGAGCTGTTTCCTTGATATAAATCTCTCTCTTAATATATATTTATATGCTTTACTGGTTTTGCTTCTCTAGAGAACCCAGCCTAAGACAACTGATATCTTGGTTTTTTCTCAGTTAAATTCAAAGCATATACACTTTTCTACTTGTTGTTGTCAGTTGCCGTCTAGTCAGCTCTAACTCATAGCGACCTTATGTATAACAGAATGATGTGTTGTTCAGTCCTGCGCCATCCTCACAATCATTGGTATGTTTGATCCCTTTATTGCAGCCACCATGTCAATCCATCTCATGGAAGGTTTCCCTTGTTTTCACACTTATTTTACCAAACATGGTGTCTGTTTCTAGCAAATGGTCATTCTCGATGATGTGTCCAGAGTAAGCAAGAAGTCTCACTATCCTGGCTTCTAAGGAGCGTTCTGACTATATTCCTCCAAGACTGATTTGTGCATTCTTCTGGCAGTCCACGGTATATTCAATATTCTTTGCCAACACCACAATGCAAATGTGTCAATTCTCCTTCAATCTTCCCTTTTCATTGTCCAGCTTTTCATGCATATGAGGCGATTGAAAAGATCACGGAATTTTCCTGCTATATCCTTTTAAATAGCTGCATAGTGTTCCACTGTGTAGATATACTATAATCTACTTGACTATTCTCTACTATTAGCATTTAGAGTGTTTCCTTGTTTTGTTTTTTTTTTTTGTTGCCACTTTAGCTAATGCTGCAATGAACATATTTACTCATATTTTTTCTGAACTTTAAATTATTTCCCTAATATGCATCTGTGTAAACATATAGTTTCCTGGGAAAGCCTCACACAGGAGGCTGTTACCAGCCATTCATGCCCTAGTGTGACTTAATTTAATCTGTTGCTTTCTGCTTTACAATTAAATGAAATACTGGCACCTGGATTTGGAACATGCTACAGCTAATGAGAGACTGGAAGAGCTTCTGGAAGTCACAGAGAATCAGCAGTATTGAGTTGATAAATTTCCAAAACAACAGGCAGTAATTCTAGAAATTATTTAGACATTGTAGCAATGATTATTTTTTTCTCAATAAGTATAAATTGTTTATCAATACCTAAAAACTTTTCCATTTGCTCCTCCTCTTTAAAATATATCCTAAATTCACACCCTCTTTTACCTCCAGTGCCCCACTCTAGTCTGAGCCACTCTGGTCATATCTCCCTCCTCCATAATATGTTCTCTGCACAACTACCAACGTATACTTATAAAAAATGGAAACCAAATCCTATCTCTTCCCAACTCAAAACTATTTCCATCACAGTTAAAATTAAATCCAAACTCCTTACCATGTTATAGTGTATATGTGCAATGTATTATATTGTCTATAATTTACTTCGAAATACTTCAGAATCATTTTGTGTGACATACCTTACTTCATCTACTTTAAGATGCATTTTTTTTCACTTTTTAATCACCTCTGAAACTGGGGTGCATTTTAGCATTAGTAGTATGTCATAGTTTAGTTGACAGCAACTTTTCTTTCTTGGTGCATAAAAGAATGATGAGTTTTACAACCTATGACATCTTAGATCCACAGAATCAATGGATAATTTAATGAAATACTGTATTTTTATGTAAATTAGTTTTAATCCACATCCTGTGGGTGGTTAGTTAACATTGAATTATCTTAATCAGGAATACACACCCAGAAGTGGTTAGTTAGCACTTGAAATATCCTACACAGGTGTCCACAGCCCAAAGGTAGTTACACCCCAGGAAGTTCACATTTCCTTATCTGAACCTGCACTAGAGCAGGAATTATTAAACTTTCTTTGTGCCATGGGCTCCTTTGGCTGGTGAACCTTTTTCAGAGTCATGGTTTTTGTTTTTTTAATTTTTTAAATTTTATTATAGTAAAATATATATATATATACACGTTTGTGTGTGTATATATATGAAAACCTTTTCAATTTCAGCCATTTTTACATCTACAATTCAGTGACATTAATTACATTCACCATGCTGTGCAACCATCACCACTATCCATGTCCAAATTTTTTTCATCACCCTTAACAGAAACTCAGTACCCTTTAAGCAATACCTCCTCATTTCCCCCTCCACCCGCCCCTGGTAACCACTAATCTACTTTTGTCCCTATACATTTGCCTATTCTAGATATTTCATATAAGTGAGATCATACAATATTTGTCCTTTTGTAACTGACTTATTTCACTCAGCGTAATGTTTTCAAGGTTTATCTATGCATTAGCATGCACTATAACTTCATTTCTCTTTATGGCTGAATAATATTTCCTTGTAAAATAAACATTATTTATCCATTGCAGTACTATGGGTTTCTTTATATATGGCCTTTCTGACCCTGGGTTTGTAGTTCTGCCAAGATGATTTGCTAGGCCACAACACTGCAAAGGGATTGGACAGTTTACTCTGCAAATAAGGTATGTAAAATCCTTGCAAGGAGATAATTTACTATGCAAATAAGGTGAGTGAAACCCTTGCAGGGATTGGATAGTTTACTATGCATATAGGGTGCCTGTGGCCTACTGAGGGGATTGGATTGGTCAGTTCATGGTCTTGGTGGGAAGAGTAGGTTTATAAAAGAGCCATTCCTATAGAGGTTGAGGGGAACCTCACTACCATCAAGAAGATCCTGGAGTGGAGAGCATCTTTTGAACTTGAGATCCCTGTGCTGAGAACTTCCCAGACCTAAGAGACAGAGAGCTGTACCACTGGAGACAGCAGGAGATGGTGTGAGAACATCAAGAACCAGGAGACAGGCGTGAGACAGCTACAGTGGGCTCACTGACCCATGGAGTGAGACAGCTGAGTGCCTTAGGGCAGGAAGCTTATTGGCAGAATGGGGTGCCTCTGAACACTTGACGGCAGAGCCAAAAGAGCTGTAACACTTGCCCCACCAAGCAGGGGCCAGCAGCAGAGGGCTGAGTGCAGCCTGCTGGCTAGCACAGTCAAGAAGGAGCTGAGAGCGGTCTTGGTTGGAAGCTGTCCTGATTGACGAACAGTCTTCCCAGTTGTATCCTTTTAACTCCAAGTTGATCCTGACCCTGAATTGTAACCTGTTACTTCCCTAATAAACCCCATAATCGTGAGTATGGTCTGTAAGTTCTGTGTGGCCATTGCAATGAATTATTAAACCCAGCAGAGAAGTAGAGAGTTCCGTGGGAGGGATGGCTGATGTCAGAATTGGTAAAAAGGTTGGAGAGTGGAGGTATGTCTGACCTCCACCTCATAAGAATCAGCCTTGGGTTGCTGCGCTGATAATTCTCTCTCCTCCCTCGTGATGTTGGGTGACTTCTGACAATGTTACTAGCTTACATCCATTCATCTATTGATGGACACTTGGGTTGTCTCTACCTTTTGGCGATTGTGAATAATGCTGCAATGAACATTTGTGTACAAGTATCTGTTTGAGTCCCTGCTTTCAAGTCTTTTGGGTATGTACCTAGGAGCAGAATTTCTGTCATATGGTAATTCTATGTTTAACTTTTTCAGGAACTGCCTCACTGTTTTCCACAGCAGCTGCACCATTTTACATTTCCATCAACAATAGACAAGGGTTACAATTTCTCTACATCCTCGCCAACACTTGTTATTTTTTGTTATTTCTGATCTTAGCCATCCTAGTGGGGGTGAAGTGGTACCTCACTGTGGTTTTGATTTGCATTTCCCTAATGACTAATGACATTGAGCGTTTTTTCATGCACTTATTGGCCATTTGTGTATCTTCTTTGGAGAAATGTCTATTCGAGTCCTTTGCCCATTTTTTAATTGGGTTGTTTGTCTTTTTGTTGTTAAGTTGTAGGGAGTTCTTTATATATTCTGGATATTAAACCCTAATCAGATATATGGTTCCCCAAATTTTTCTCCCAATCTAGATTGTCTCTTCCCTTTGTGGATAAAGTCCTTTGATGCCCAAAATTTTTAGTCTTGATGAAGTCTAATTTATCTATCAGAATTGTGTTTTTAATGCACAAAATAAAACACATAGGATTACAATTAAAACCAATTGCATTAAAATTAAAGTTAAGTTAAATCATTAAAATTAAAGATACAATTTTTGACATATTAATATGTGTGCTTCTATATTAATGTAGCAAATAACAAGATCTGGTCGCTATGAGTTAGAATCAACTCAACAGCACCTAACAACAACAACAACAATAAAACAGCAGATATAATAACCATCATAATTTTGATATAGTGGTGAGCATAAATAATCTTTTGAGATATTGGCAACAGCTACAATGTGATATGGAAAGATCTTCGATATCTATTGGTGACAGAGTCATAGGTACTGCTAAGACTGTGATTGACTATATTCAGTTAGAAATTGATACAAATAAACAAGTATTTTTTTCCCATCCAAGTTCACAGACCCCCTGAATTCTATCCACAGAACCCGAGATTAAGGAACCTTGTACCACAGAGTCTATTAATTAGCATAAGGGATGTAAGAAATATTTCATTGGTGAAATAAATTGTGTTAAAAATAAGTGGAAGGGTTAATATATTTTACAGACACTTCCATCCTTGCATTAATAGAATATAAAAATCTGACAAGGCAGCCCAACAGCCAACACCCTTTTTGAAGTGGCATTCTAAGCCTCAGACTCTGTGTGGTCCTAAAGCCCTAACATGTGGTAGCCAGCCTGGCAGATGGACCCCAGTGATTCCCCCCTTGTGTAGTCCCCTCTTGCAATGAATAGTAGTGACATGTGTAACCAATAGGATATTATGGAAATGACCAAGCGTGACTTCCAAGAATAGGTCATAAAAAGCCATTGCAGCTTCTGCAGTGCTCTATCTTAGATCATTTGCTCTGAGGGAAGTCAGCTGCCATGTCATGAAAACATGCAAACAGCCCTACGGAGAGATCCATGTGGTGAGGAACCGAGATATCCTGCCAAGAAGCACTAACTGTCCAAGCATGTGAGTGAACCACACTGAAAGCAGATTCCCTGGCCCGTTTAAGCCTTCAAATGCCTACAGCCCTGGTGAACATCTTGCATCTTGACTGCAACCTCATGAGAGACCCTGAGCCGGAAACACCCAGCCAAACTGCTTTTGGATTTCTAACACACAGAAACTTTGCGAGATAAGAAATGTTTGTTGTTTTAAGCCACTAAGTTTTGGAGTAATTTGTAACAGTAGCAATAAATAACTAATGTATACCACTTAAGATTTTCCTGATACAACCAGAAGATAGCAACAGGATCAGCCTATCTCTTTCATGCAATGAACTTGCTGGAGTTCCTAAAGGTCAGAGAGTAGGTACTTGGCCCAGCTTACAACAGCAGATATATGACTGTTTTGGTCCCTGATTGTTAATAAGTATATGTGTCATAAAATTCAGTCTGCGAATTACCATCTTTATAATACTCTACCTAGCATAGGTCACTATGAGTCAGAATCGACTCAACGGCAGTGGTTTGGGTTAAGGAGGTGGTGGGAGAGGTGACCTATGTCCCTCACCTACCTCTAATCTTCAGAGGCTATCTAAATCTATGAAAAACAATGGGTTTAGGGTCATTTGCAACACATTTGCAAAGGTCTGCAAGACCCAAGATAATCTGGCCTTTACCTCCCTCTCTGAACTCATCTCTTACCACCTTGTCTTACTCTTCTCCAGCAATACTGGTTTTCTTGTTGTTCCTGTCGCACACCAAGCTCATTTCTACCTCAGATCCTTTGTACGTGTTAGTCCTTCTGCCTAGAACTCCAAACAAGCATGGCCATTCCCTTCTCAGCATACAGGTGTCATCTCCCATATCATCTCCTCAAAGAGACTGTGCTAAGTAAGGGGCAATTTCCACCTTCATCACCAATTGTGTGGTAAGGGTCAGCATGAATCCAATCCCCCAAATGTGGGGATTGATCCACTCCTCACATTCCCACTTCTCTATCCTTATTGCTGGCCACCCACATGGCACTCTCTCTCTAACACTAACCACAAGGAGCTGGGTCAGAGCTCACAAGTTAGAAGGACATTGTTCTTCAGACCAGCTGCCGTGCAGCACTTCTCTTACCCTAGCCACCCAGAGCTAGGTCACAGCTCACAAGTTAAAAAGACACCATCCTTCAGACTGCCAAATAGCCAGATACCAGCCACAAGTTTGGGAAGTACACACAACACCCCAACCTTCTGAACTGCTGGCCACAGATTTGAGGCTGATTTCCCACTACCCATGCAGGACGCCAGCCGCAAGCTCAGGAGTCCACACAACACCCTTACTTTTTGACCTGATACCTCCCACTGCCCCTTTGGGTTCAATAATTCGCTGGAACAACTCACAGAATTCACGAAGCATATACGATACCTGCGACTACAGATTTATTATAGCCAAAAAAGGATACAAATGAAGATACACATAAGGTGAGGTATCAGAGGGTTCCCAACGCAAAGCTTCCATGTCCCAGTGGATGCGCTACCCTTCTGAGAGCAGATGTTCTCATTAACTAGGAAACCCACTGAGTCTTAGTGTTCATAGCTTTTATTGGCCACTCCTCATTATAGGCTAAATCATGCCTCCTGAGGCTAGTTGATATCAGCATCCCAGGTGAGTCTTTTCTGGTCCGGCCAGCCCCTACTCACCAGCACAAATTCTCAGGTGTGATGTGGCTCTCAGGAACCAAGAACAAAGGCTAAATTGCTTTCTGCACCTCACAGAGGCCTTCCCTGATCACCCTATGTAAAATAGCCCCTCCACTGCACACACACACACATTATTCTCTACTCCCTTACCTGTTACAGTTTTCTCCATAGCACTTGTCATTACTTGAAATATGTTTCTTTTTGCTTGTTTTTAATCTGTCTATCCCACTAAAATATAAGATCCATGAGGGCAGGGAGCTTGTCCATTTTCTTTGTTGCCATCAACTCCTAACACAGTGTCTGTTAGAGAGTAGATATTTAATAAATGTTTGTTGAATGGACATTGAATGAGCAAATGCTCATTTTGTTGATTTTCTGATTTAGTTTCTGGAAAGGCCAGTTGAATCAAGATTTTCCTGAGGAAACGGAGCTTGTCCCAAACTCTTCAAGATTTTCCCCTCTGAAATGAGCTAATCCTATCTAAGAGACAAATTATAAAACAATGAAATAATATTATTCCTGTCCACAAAAGTTACCTGTTTTCACTCTACTTGTACCACCAGGAAACCACCTGATGGTAGCAAAAATCAGAGTGAAGAGAGGCCAGTTCCAGGGCAGAAGCACATTTTCAACCTTTACTCAAAGATTGTCCATTCTGCTCTCTCTCCGGCCTGGTTAGTTCCTCTCAGGCCTAGCAGGCACATGTTAATGGGCCTAGCTGGACTACCTATTAGGAAAAAAGGGATGCCTTCCATTGGGCCAACTGGCTCAGAAAAGGCCAAGGAATTAAGATGACTTCTGAGATTTCTAAATGTTAAGAGCCTTAAGTCAGAGCAAAGTCTGTATTTCATGCCTCAAAAGTTTTTTAAGAATTGTCTACTCCACGTTCTGACCTGCCTCTAGTCTGAGTCACTTATGACAAGTGCTAAGATAAATTGATATCTAAACAAAGTCTTGTGGGGGTTTTTGATTATTGTTTGCCTTCATATTTCCTTAACTGTCAAAAGAGGGCTGTGCTTGGAATCTTTGATGTTTATCCAACTAAACTCAGGGTTTTCCTGTAATCAGAAAAAGGGGGATTGTTTGTGGTTTGGAAAGATTCAAATAAGTGCACCCAAATTGTCCCAAAGGGATAATTCCAATGGTGGGAATTTCCTAACAGACTAATGAAAAGGCCATTTTTTAGTGGGGGTGGGGAGGATTTCTAAAAAATTCATACAACATAGATGATTGCCTACCTGACCTGCTTATACTCTCTGCTCTCTCATCTGCTCTGGTTTCATTAAAAGCAACATTGTCTTATTTTAGCAGTGCAGCCATGGAACTGTGAATGACTGAATATTTCATGGTTATGTCCAAAGGAGTTGCAATTCCAAAGCAAGGGAAGCAACAGAGATCTGAGCGAGAGTTTCCTTGCAGATGGTAGCACATTACTTGGTATTTACTGGGGCTTAGAGGATCCTGATAGCATTTGACCAATATTCACCCAATAATTTTCCTTTATCAATTTTGGTATAATTGAAGCTAGTTATCTAAAATTATTTTTAGGCCTTCAACTCATACCACAAGGTGTTTTATGTGGATTATTCACATGCTCATTTAAAGGAGCAAAAATGGGCTCCTCGAGATGAATTTGCCATACTAGAGATGTCAGTCTTTGCCTGTCCTACCTATGCCCTGCCTATACTCTAAAGTCTTTCCATATCCTCCTCCTGTCTCAGTGCCCATGTTCTGTACTAATAATCACATTAGCTGATTAGACCAAGGAATGAGCACAATAGGCAACCCCATCCAATAGACTGGCCAACAACCAAACCTTGCCTATAACATAAGAAAAGCTGGGCCAATCACATTCTATTCTCAAAAATTTGGAATTGGGAAATAGAAACAGAGCTTGTTTGAAGTAGAGCTGAAAATGAGAGATATCATAAAGCTGAGTAAGATTCATGACAAAGCAAACTGATGAGGGAACAGAAAAGATAAAGATGAGAGATTAAGGAAGCCATACATAGTGAAGATACACAAAAAACAGATGTATAACGTGAAAATTTGTTGTTGTTAGTTACCGTTGAGTTGGTTCTGACTCATGGTGACCCCATGTACAACAGAACAAAATGTTGTCTCGTCCCGAACCATCTTCACCATCTTTGATATGCTCAAATCCATTGTCGTGGCCACTGTGTATTTTGAGCGCCTTCCAACCTAGGGAGCTCAGCTTCCAGCACTGTATCAGACAATGTTCTGTTGTGATCCATAGGGTTTCATTGGCTAATTTTCGAAATTAGATCACCAGACCTATCATCCTAGTCTGTCTTAGTCAGGAAGCTCTGCTGAAACCTGTCCACCATAGGTGACCCTGCTGGTATTTGAAATACCGGTGGCATAGCTTCCAGCATCACAGCAACACACAAGCCTCCATAGTATGACAAACTGACAGACAGGAACATGCAAATAAACCCTCTGTTTTTCCTTACAGTACATTGAGTTGGTTTCTGTTATTTGAATCATAAGGGTGAGAAAATGAGCAACAATAGAGGAAAAAACACTGGAACCTGGAGGGACAAGTGAATGATGGACTACGAAATTGGCAGCTTCTTCATAAATAGAACATTAGAGGCACTCCTTCCATCCCTTCTGCTACACTATGAGCTTGTTGAAGGAAGAGACTATGTTTTATTCATCTTTGACTTCCTCACATCTGGTATAGAACAGGCAGGTAGCCAATAAATATTGAATATAAAATTCAATTCTTTATGAAAAATGTAACAAATTTAGATCAGATAGTGTAGTTTGGTGTATCCTAACCTTTTCATCATCTAGGATTTCTTTTCTTATATTTCCCTCCATAAAAACAACCAAACCAAACCTGCTGTCTTTGAGTCAATTCTGACTCATAGAGACCCTATAGAACAGAGTAGAACTGGGATTTCCGAGGAGCTGCTGGTGGATTCAAACTGCCAACCTTTTGGTTAGCAGCCGAGCTCTTAATCACTGTGCCACGAGGGCTCCTTTCCCTCCATAGACCTTATATTTTGAAAGATACTGTCTAACAAACAGCCTGCATTAAGCAATAATGATTTTTTTACAAGACGACCATGAACTTTGTTACTTTTCAAATTGTGAAGTTCAAAAAATGAAATCAGTTGTTCAAACAAAAACTTGTACACTAATAATGTTCATAGCAGTATTCACAATAGCTAAAAGGTTGAAATTACCCAAGTGTCCATCAAAAGATGAATGAATAACCAAAAATGGTATATACATACAATGGAGTATTATTCTGCAATTAAAAGGAATAAAGTACTGATACATGCTCCAACATGGATGAACCTTGAAAACATTATGCTAAGTGAAAGAAACCAGTCACAAAAGACCACACATTGTATAATTCCATTTATATGAAATGTTCAGAACAGGCAACTTCATAGAGACAGTAAGCAGATACCAGAAAGCAGAAAGCAGTTGCCAGGGGCTAGGGGGAATGGGGAGTGACTACTTAATGGATATGGTGTTTCTTTTTGGGGTTGATGAAAATATTCTGGAAATAAATATTCTTTATGACTGCACAATATTGTGAACATATTAAATGCCACTGAATTGTATACTTCAGCATGGTTAAAATGGTGATTTTTATGTTATATATATTTTAACACAATAAAAACAAAATCCTCCCACAGGATGGTCAGCTAGCAAAGCGCGGAAGCAGAATAGAGTCAGGTTCTTGCCCATGTGCACATTGGAGGACCAAGGAGCACAGGCCCTGGGTGCAGGTATTGCCCCTTAAAGTGGCTCTTCTCTTGACGCACTTGCCCAGCTATAGGTATCAGGATAGCATTCTAGGACTGGGCCCCAGGGCACCTGGGCCATCTTCCCTAAACTATCCAACAATTATCTTCCTGTCTCCCCTACTCCATATCCTCCCTGGTTTCAGGATACCTCCTCTCTATCCAAAGCCCAATTCTCCTGTTTTCTTTACCAAGAGACTTTGATGATCCACGGTGAAGAGCCTCAAACCAGAGTCTAAATCCTTAACAATCAAAAAACTTTTTGACAGCAGGGAGTGCTTAGTCTTTGAAAATTCAGATTGTATCATCTTGTACTGTGTGGAGGGGAGGACAAATATTTGCAGTCTGTTTCTTTTTTTTAGTGCCTAGCCTCAGTCTTCTCATGTATAAAATGGGGATAATGATAAAAAAAATCCACTCCAAAGTGTTTTATACATGGTTAAAGCACTTATCACAGCGCCTAGAACAGAGTAATGCTTGATAGAGTGTTCTGGGAAGGATGGGAGCCCCAAAGAGAAGTGTAACTCTGGATCTGGGCTGGTCAGTTCAGGGAGGGAGTGTGGGAAGGATGAGTTAGCCAAGTTTCCCACTCCCATTTGCTCCTACAGCAGCCAGAGTCTGCAAGGTCCTGCCCATCATCTCACCCCACTCACTTTATGCCTTCTCTGTCTTGCCTCCTTTCAGCTCCAGGAAACAGACATGCTCCTTTCGGCCACAGGGCCTTTGCATGCAAGGTTCCTTGTCTGGGCCACTCTTCCCTGTTTCTTCTCTAAGTCAGTTCCTCCCCAAACCTCACATCTCACCTTGAGTGTAATTTTCTCAGGGAAGCCGTCCTGACGTCTGAGTTTTGTAGAACCTGTCACAGGAAACAGGATGAATTCCTTTCCTTCACTCTCTCAGTTTTTATCTATATCTTTTTTTTCTTTTCTTTTTTTATTGTACTTTATATGAAAGTTTACAGAACAAACTAGCTTCTCATTGAACAATTAGTACACAAATTGTTTTGTGACATTGGTTGCCAACCCCATGACGTGTCAACACTCTCCCTTCTCGACCCTGGGTTCCCTATTACCAGCTTTCCTGTCCCCTTCTGCTTTCTCATCCTTGCCCCTGGGCTGGTGTGCCCCTTTAGTGTCATTTTGTTTTATGGGCCTGTCTAATCTTTGGCTGATTAGTTGAACCTCAGGAGTGACTTCATTGCTGAGCTGAAAGGGCGTCCGGGGGCCATACTCTCGGGGTTTCTCCAGTCTTTGTCAGATCAGTAAGTCTGGTCTTTTTTTTTTCTTGTGAGTTAGAATTTTGTTCTACATTTTTCTCCAGCTCTGTCTGGGATGTCTGTTGTGATCTCTGTCAGAGCAGTGGAGATGGTAGCTGGGCACCATTTGGCTGTGCTGGACTCAATCTGGTGGAGGCTGTAGTACTTGTGGTCCATTAGTCATTTGGACTAATCTTTCCCTTGTGTCTTTGGTTTTCTTTATTCACCCTTGCTCCCTTGAGACCAGCGGAGTATGTTAGATGGCCACTTGCAAGCTTTTAAGATCCCAGCCGCTACTCACCAAAGTAGAATGTAGACTATTTTCTTTATAAACTATGTTATGACAATTGAGCTAGATGTTCCCCGAGACCATGGTCCCCACAGTCCTCCACCCAGCAATTCAGTGCCTCAGGGAGTTTGTATGTGTCTATGGAGCTTCCATGGCCTTTCCTTGTACAAGTTGTGCTGGCTTCCCCAGTATTGTGTACTGTCTTACCCTTCACCAAAGTTACCACTTATCTATTGTCTGTTTAGTGTTTTTCCACCCCCACCCTTCCCCTCCCTTCCCTCGTAACCATCAAAGATTGTTTCTTTCTGTGTGTAGAACTTTTCATGAGTTTTTATAGTAGTTATCTCATACAATATTTGTCCTTTTGTGATTGACTTATTTCACTCAGCATAATGCCCTCCAGATTCATCCATGTTGTGAGATGCTTCGCAGATTCATCATTGTTCTTTATCGTTGCATAGTATTTCATTGTGTGTATGTGCCATAGTTTGTTTATCCATTCATCTGTTGATGGGTATTTAGGTTGTTTCCAACTTTTTGCTATTGTGAACAATGCTGCAATGAACATGGGTGTGCATATGTCTATTCCTGTGAAAGCTCTTACTTCTCTAGAATATATTCCTAGGAGTGGGATTGCTGGATCCTATGGTACTTCTATTTCTAGCTTTCTAAGGAAGTGCCATGTTGTTTTCCAAAATGGTTGCACCATTTTGCATTCCCACCAGCAGTGTATAAGAGTTCCAATCTCCCTGCAGCCTCTCTAATATTTGTTATTTTCTGTTTTTTTGATTCGTGCCAGTAATGCCGGGGTGAGATGGTATCTCATTGTGTTTTGATTTGCATTTCTCTAATGGCTAGTGATCGCAAGCATTTCCTCATGTGTCTGTTAGCCACTTGAATGTCTTCTTTGGTGATGTGTCTGTTCATTTCCCTTGCCCATTTTTTATTTGGATTATTTGTCTTTTTGTTGTAGAGGTGTTGGATTTTCCAGTAGATTTTGGAGATTAGACCTTCATCGGATTTGTGATAGACAAAATTGTTTTCCCAGATTGTAGGTTCTCTTTTTACTCTTTTGGCAAAATCTTTAAATGAGCATTAGTGTTTAATTTTTAGAAGATCCCAGTTCTCTAGTTTATCTTCTGGAGTTTGTATGTTGTTAGTTATGGTTTGTATCCTGTTAATGTCGTGTATTAGGGTCTCTAGCATTGATCCTATTTTTTCTTCTATAATCTTTATAGTTTTTTGTTTTATATTTAGGTCTTTGATCCATTTTTAATTAGTTTTTGTGTATGGTGTGAGGTACTGGTCCTGTTTCATCTTTTTGCAGATGAACATCCAGTTTTGCCAGCACCATTTGTTAAAAAGACTGTGTTTTCCCCATTTGATGGACTTTGAGCCCTTGTCGAAGATCAGGTGACTGTAGGTGGATGGATTTACATCTGGGTTCTCGATTCTGTTCCATTGGTCAATGTATCTGTTATTGTACCAGTACCAGGCTGTTTTGACTACTGTAGCTGTATAGTAGGTTCTGAGGTCAGGTAGTCTTCCCACTTTCTTCTTCTTCTTCAATAATGTTTTACTTATCTGGGGCCTCTTTGCTTTCCAAATAAAGTTGATGATTGTTTTTTCCATCTGTTTAAAGAATGTTGTTGGTATTTGGATTGGGATTGCATGGTATTTGTTGATTGCTTTGGGTAGAATTGTCATTTGCACAATGTTAAGTCTTTCTATCCATGAGCATGGTATGTTTTTCCATTTATGTAGATCTCTTTGGGTTTCTTGCAGTAGGGTTTTGTAGTTTTCTTTGTATAGGCCTTTTACATCTATCTTAGTCATCTAGTGGTGTTATAACAGAAATACTACAAGCAGATGGCTTTAACAAAGAAAAATTTATTCTCTCACAGTCTAGTAGGCTACAAGTCCAAATTCAGGGCATCAACTCCAGAGGAAGGCTTTCTCTGTCAGCTCTGGGGGAAGGTCCTTGTCGTCAATCTTCCCCTGGACTAGGAGCTTCTCTGTGTAGGAACCCCAGGTCCAAAGAACATGCTCTGCTCCCGGAGCTGCTTTCTTGGTGGTATGAGGTTCGCAACTCTCTGCTTGCGTCTTTTTCCTTTTATCTCTTGTTAGATAAGTGGTGGTGCAGGCCACACCCCAGGGAAACTCCCTTTACATTGGATCAGGGATGTGACTTTAGTAAGGGTGTTACAATCCCCCCCTAATCCTCTTTAACATAAAATTACATTCGCAAAATGGAGGACAACCACACAACACTGGGAATCATGGCCCAGCCAAATTGATGCACACCTTTTTTTGGAGACATAATTCAATCCATGACAACATCCCTGGTTGGATTTATTCCAAAATATTTTATTTTTTAGGGGCTATTATAAATGGTATTGTTTTCCTGATTTCCTTTTCGTCATTCTCTTTGTTGGTGTATAAGAATCCAACTGATTTTTGTATGTTTAACTAGTATCCTGCTACTCTGCTGAATCTTTCTATTAGTTCCAGTAGTTTTCTCTTGTAGTCTTTTGGGTTTTCTATATATAGTATCATATCATCTGCAAATAGGGACAGTTTTACTTCTTAATTACCAATTTGGATGTCCTTTATTTCTTTTTCTTGCCTTATTGCTCTAGCTAGGACTTCCATCACAATGTTAAATAGGAGTGGTGATAAAGGACATCCCTTGTTTTGTTCCTGTTCTCAAGGGCAATGTTTTCAGCTTCCCTCCATTAAGAATGATGTTGGCTGTTGGTTTCGTATTAAAAAAAAAAAAACCAAACCCGTTGCCGTTGAGTCGATTCCAACTGATAGCGACCCTACAGGACAGTGTAGAACTGCCCCATAGGGTTTCCAAGGAGTGCTAGGTGGATTCGAACTGCCGACCTTTTGGTTAGCAGCCTTAGCTCTTAACCACTACACCACCACGGTTTCTGTTGGTTTTGTATAGATGCCTTTTATTATGTTGAGGAATTTCCCTTCTATACTTATTTTATTGAGAATTTTTATCAGGAATGGGTGTTGGACTCTGTCCAATGCCTTTTCTGTGTCGATTGAGATGATCATATGATTCTTTCCTTTTATTTATGTGGTGGATTACGTTGATTGGTTTTCTAATGTTGAACCATCCTTGCATACCTGCTATGAATCCTACTTTGTTGTGGTGTATTTTTTTTTTTGATATGATGCTGAATTCTATTGACTAGAATTTTGTTGAGAATTTTTGCATCTATATTCATGAGAGATATTGGTCTGTAATTTTCTTTTTTTGTGGCGTCTCTGCCTGGTTTTGGTATCAGGGTTATGCTGGCTTCATAGAATGAATTTGGAAGCATCCCTTCCTTGTCTATGTTCTGAAATAATTTCAGTAGCACTGGTGTAAGCTCTTCTCTGAATGTTTTGTATAATTCTCCAGTGAAGCAACACCTGGGCTTTATTTTGTTGGGAGTTTTTTTTATTACCTTTTCAATCTCTTCCTTGTTATGGGTCTGTTCAGATTTTCAACATCACTTTGTGATAGTTTGGGTAGGTAGTGTGTTTATAGAAATATGTCCATTTCCTCTAGGTTTTCAAATTTGTTGGAGTATAGATTTTCATAATACTCTGTTATGATTCTTTTTATTTCAGTTGGGTCTGTTGTAATGTCTCCCGTTTCATTTCTTATTTGGGTTATTTGCATCCTCTCCTGTTTTTGTTTGTTAGTTTGGCTAGTAGTTTGTCAATATTGGTGATCCTTTCAAAGAACCAACTTTTGGTTTTTGTTGATTCTATTGATTTTCTATTCTCTATTTCATTTCTTTCTGCTCTGATCTTTATTATGTCCTTTCTTCTGGTGGCTGTAGGCTTCTTTTGCTGTTCTCTTTCTATTTGTTCAAGTTGTGTAGCTAATGTTTTAATTTTGTCCCTTTCTTTTTTGATGTGTGTATCTATTGCTATAAATTAACCTCTGAGCACTGCCTTTGCTATGTCCCAAAGGTTTTGGTATGATGTGTTCTTATTCTCATTTGTTTCTAGGGATTTTTTGATTCCATCTTTGACTTATTCTATTATCAAGTGGTTTTTAAGCAGGGTGTTATTTAGTTTTCATGTAATTGATGTTTTTTCTTGGTCTTCCTGTTGTTAATTTCTACTTTTATGGAATTGTGATCAGAGAAGATACTTTGTATTATCTCAATGTTTTGGATTTGTTGAGGGTTGCTTTGTGGCCTAAGATGTGGTCTATTCTGGAGAACGTTCCATGTGCGTTGGAAAAGAATGTGTACTTTGCAGCTGTTGGGTTGAGTGTTCTATATATGTCTGTGAGTTCAAATTGGCGGATTTTGGCCTTTAGATCCTCTGTATCTTTGTTGAGTTTCTTTCTAGATGTTCTGTCCTTCACTGAGAGTGGTGTGTTGAAGTCCCCTACTAGTACAGTGGAACTGTCAATTTCTTGTTTCCGTGCTGTTAAAGTTTATGTATTTTGGATCGCTGTTATTGGGTGAGTAGGTATTTATTATGGTTATGTCTTCATGATGGATCGTCCCTTTAATCATGATATATAGACCTTCTTTCTCTTTTATGGTGGATTTTGTTTCAATTCTATTTTATCTGAGATTAGGATTGCCACTCCTGCTCTTTTTTGGTGGCTGTTTCTTGATAAATATTTTTTCCATCCCTAGATTTTTAATAAATGTATGTCTTTGTTTCTAAGGTGTGTCTCTTGTAGACAGCATATTGATGGATCCTGTTTTTTTATCCATTCTGTCTCTCTCTGTCTCTTTATGGGTGCATTTAGGTCATTTATGTTCAGCGTAATTATTGATAGGTGTGAGTTTATTGTTGTCATTTTGTAGTGCTTTTTTGTGGTGCTGACAAATTCTTTGTTCCTGTTACTATCCTGTGCTGAATTCCTTGTCTGCGGATTTTTTTTTTTTCATTTCTTTTGTTTTTACTGAGACTTTATGTTTTTCTTCTTTATTTTTATGAGTAGGTTTGTTAACTTTCCTTGTGGTTACCTTGAAATTTACCCTTATCTTCCTAAGTTTGAACCAATCTATTATTACTTGGCATTACCTTGCCTTCCTCTCCATTAGAAAGTTCTATACTTACACCGTTTATTCCCTCTTTTTTTGTTCAGACGTTGTTGTTGTTTGCAGGTACCCTCTCTGGTTCTCTGTTTTAAATAAATCTTTTGGTTTTGAATAATCCTTGAGAGTTCATTTCCTGGGTTGATATCTGGCTGGTGCAATCTTACGTCCTAGATTCAGGCTGTTGTCTGATGTTGTTTGTACTCAAACCCAAGGACTCCCTTTAATAATTCTTGTAAGTTTGGTTTGATTTTTTCTGCTTATCTGGAAACGTCCTAATTTCACCATCATATCTGAATGAGAGTTTTGCAGGATGTATTATTTTTGTTTGGCAATTTTTTTCTTTCAAGGTTTTATATATGTCATCCCATTGCCTTCTTGCCTGCATGGTTTCTGCTAAGTAATCAGAGTTCAGTGTTATTGTTTGCCCTCTGTATGTGACTTTTCGTTTTCCTTGTGCTGCTCTCAGGAGTCTTCGTTCGTCTTTGGTTTTAGCGAGTGTGATTATGATATGCCTTGTTGATTTTCTTTTGGGGTTTATCCTATATACGGGGTTCCTGGAGCTTCTTGGATGGTCAGCTTTCAATCTTTCATGATGTTGGGGAAGTTTTCTGTCAGCCTTTCTCCAATGATCCTCTCTGTGTTTTCCGTTTTCTCCCCCTGTTCTGGAACTCTGATCACTCGAAAATTTTTGCTTTTGATTGTATCCCACATAATTCTCAGGGTTTCTTCATTTTTCTTTTTTCTGATTTTTCCTCAAAGTTGTATCCAACTGTTTGTCTTCAATTTCGCTGATCCTATCTTCCATTGTTTCAGACCTTTTCCTCAGCCCTTATATGACAGTCTCCGTTTCTGAAATCTTGTTGTTTATCTTTTGGATTTATAATTGTTGTTTTTGTATGATTTCTAGTTGTGAATTTATTTTGGTGTTTCATCCCTGTATTATTTTCCTGAATTCTTCCAGTTTTTTATCTGTATTTTCCATGAATTTGTCTACTTTTGGCTCATTTTTTGTCTGGTTTTTGCTTCAACTCTTGGATAGCTCTGACTATTAGAGATTTGAATTCCCTATCAGGTAGCTGTAGTGCCTTTTCTTTTACTGGAATGTCATCTGGCGTTTTATTTTGAATGCCTACGGGAACCATTCTGGCCTGTTTTTTAATATATTTTGATATTGTCTGCTGTCTTCGGGACATTCAGCAGTTATTTTCTTCGTTTATTGATCATATATTTGTTTGTTTCATCCTGCTTTTTTGTTTTATTTGGTTTTATCTGAGCAGGCAGACTGTGCGTTCTTTGTTATTTGCTCCTCTGTGGACACGATATTTTTCACCTCCTTGTCCAATGAGCAGGGCCAGTCGCTAAGCTATCGTGCAGCAGGGCAGGTTCAGCTGAAGGGGAGGGGCTCAGATGGGTTGTTTGTGGCATGTACTTGGACTGACAAGATGAGCCGGTGGTCAGTGCAAGGCAGGTTCCAGTAGGTCGTGCCTGTGCTGCTCAGGAGTGCAATGTTCAGCACACAAAACAGATAGGCAGGAGGGGGAAGGGGGAGGTTGTAATATGTGGAGGTAGTTTGGGTATGGAAAAGAAAAGAGGATAGAGAAACAGCAGCAAAAAAAAAAAACTGCTGAGAGAGCTTGCCTTTGGAGTGGAGAGACAAGAAACTGAGAAATGGAAAAAACAAAAAGGAAAAATAAATAAACATTAAAAATATATAAAAATAAAAAAAATCCCCAGGGATCCCACTGGTGTAGCTGCGCAGACCGGGGAAGTGGCTCCCAAGCCGCACAGTACAGCCTGGCTAGAGGGGGTGGAGATGATACACCAAAAATCCAAACCCATTGCCATGGAGTCAATTCTAACTCATAGCAACCCTGTAGGACACAGTAGAACTGCCCCATATGGTTTCCAAGGAGCACCTGGTGGATTTGAACTGCCAGTCTTTTGGTTAGCAGGTGTAGCTCTTAACCACTAAGCTACCAGGATTGCGCCAGGTATTCAGGAGACACGAAAAGAAGGTAAGTAGAAAGAGATGAGAAACCAAGAAATGAAAAATAAGAAGGAAAAAAGAAAGCTCAAACAATGAAAAAGAAAAAAAAAGCCCCCAGGGATCCCACCAGCGTGGCCACGCAGACCTGGGAAGCAGACCAGGGAAGCAGTTCCCCAGCTGAGCAGCACTTCACTGCCTGTCAAGAAGAAGCAAAAATGGCACACCGAGTCAGATGTTCGAGAGAAAGGAGGAGGAGGAGGTGCGAGGCAGGGAAGAAACCTAAAGACGCCAAAAAAAGCAACACCAGCAACAAAGAAATTACAATGAAGAAGCCAGCCGGTGTGGGTGGAGCAATTCCATGAGGCATGGAACTGCCGCCTCCCGTGCCGTGGTCGTGGCCCACTGGGAAGCAGCGGATCAGCCTGCCTGGAAGCCAGGAATCGGCCTGCCAGGAAGCCAGGAAATGGCCCACTAGGAAGCAGTGAATTGGCCTTCTGGGAAGCTGGGAATCCACCCACTGGGAAGCCTCGGATCAGCCAGCTGGGAAGTGGCAAAGCTTGAGCAGGAGGAGGCAGGGTAGAGGATGGGAAAGCATGTTTCACTGGTTACCAGTTGCTCTGTCACCTGCTGGGAGCTCCATGAATCTGCTTCCCCGTACTCCCTGTCTGCTGATCTCCGACAGGAGTCCGAGATGGTGGATCCGTGCTGCGTTAGCTGATAGGGGACCTCCACTCGTAACTCTCCTGGCTCTCTGTTCTCTATCAGTTTCTTATTCCATTCGGTGCTGGTTGAGTTCTTTATCTTTTCTTTTGATGGTTAGGGTTCCATAATTGATGTTTGTCTCTGTTTTACTTAGTTTTTCGGGTCTTTGCTGTGGAGGCATGGTGTGGTGCTTCTGTCTATAGCGCCATGTTGGCTCTGCCTCCCTCTATTTTATTATTTTTTTATGGTTAAGTGCTTGACTACTAACCAAAAGATTGGCTGCGGTTCAAACCCACCCATAGGTTCCTCGGAAGATAGGCCTGAACTGCTTCCAAAAGGTTACAGCCTTGAAAACCCTATGGGCAGTTTTACTCTGTACATGTGGGGTCGCCATGAGTCAGAATCAACTTGATGGCAACTAACAACAACATTTGCAACCAAAACAGCCCTAATTCATTTATCCCACAGCACATGCTATGTTAATGGTAGGGACTGTAGACTGTCAACCTTTAGCTCTGAAAACTTGAGCCTTTGTCTTCCTTCCTAGATGGAGCAGGAAGTTCAGAGCCAGTGAATACAGTTGCAGAAAAGTCCTTTCTTACCACCTATATTAGTTTCCTATAGCTGCTGTAACAAATACCACAAATGTGGTGGCTTAAAACAACACAAATTTATTATCTCACAGTTCTGTAGGTCAGAAATCTGAAATGAGTCTCACTGGGTTAAAATCAAGGTGTGGGCAGGGCTGCATTCCTTTCTGGAGGTTCTAGGGGAGAAGGCCCTTCCTTGCCTTTTTCAGCTTCTAGAGGCTGCTTGCCTTTGTTGGCTCAGGCCACCTTCCTCCATCTTCAAAGCCAGCAAGAGCAGGTCAAGTTCTTCTCACATCACACCATTCTGACCCCCTCTTCCACTTTTAAGGACTCATGTGATTATATTAGGTCAACCTGGATAATCCTTTGCCTATTTTAAGGTCAACTGATTAGCAACGTTAATTGCATGTTGCTGTTGTTGTTAGTTGCCATCCAACTCACGGTGACTCATGTACAACAAAATGAAACATTGCCCAGTCTTGCACCATCTTCATGATTGTTGATATGCTCAAGTCTATTGCTGTAGCCACTGTGTATTTTGAGTGCCTTCCAACCTAGGGGACTCATCTTCCAGCACTATTATCAGACAGTGTTCTGATATAGGGTTTTCACTGGCTAATTTTCAGAAGTAGATCACCAGGCATTTCTTCCTAGTCTGTTTTAGTCTTAATTCCATCTGCCATATAAGGTCACATATTTACAGGTTCCAGGGATTAAGACATGGACATCTTTGTGGTGGGGGAGGCATTATTCTCCCTACCACACCACCACTTGACAAGTGTTTATTGAGCACCTACTGTGCATGGAGGGCTTCATGCCCTGCCTTAAGGAGCAATCTGGTTGTTCAAAAAAGGGTAAATAACAATTGAAGTTTTCACAGTCTGCAAGACAGGCAAGAAGATAAGAGGAACTGCTGCTATTAAAATTAGAAGAGGGTGTAGTGTGATTGCTGAGGTGGACAGAGAAGGCTTCCTGGAAGGGGTGGAACTCGATCAATCACAGTCTTAAAGAGCAAGACTTGAATTATTGTTTCCAAGTTGAACAAATCTTATATACCCATTTCGAAAACAGATTTCCCACATAGTAGTTGTAACATGGAAGCACTTACTGCTGAACAAATTGTGAGTGATGTCTCCATAACACTTAGCTTAAAATGCACCATTACCCACACCAGCTCATTTGATGCTCACCACAGCCTGGTGAGGGAAGTAGGAAGAAAGACGGGGTGGGGGGGGAGGGGGCATTTCTAGGCCTAGGCCGCTGTGCATGTTCTTTCTTCCTTGCAGCCCCAGGGGCTCAGACGGTTTTCTCTCCTTTTGGTAGCTGTCTCCCCAAACCTAGCTGCAGAATGGGACACTGCCTCTTCAACTCCCCACTTTCTTGCCACCAGTGAAGCCAGACACACAGGTTCATTTAATTTTAAGGTTTATTTGCTAACTAGAGAAACAGGACAAAACTAACAGACATAAGGGAGTGACAAAAGTTCCATAATCTTACAAATTTTATGCAATCATGGTTCATGATCTATAGGCCCTCTGTTTACATTCTCTTAGGGATCATCTTCATCATCATCATAGCAACAAACAACTATGGAGTGCTTTTTATATGTCAGGCACTGTTCTAATTGCTTTACATATTTTAACGTGTTTAATGTTCACAACAACCCATTTTATGGATAAGTAAAATGAAACAGGCTTCAAATCCAGTTGGACTGGCTTTGGATCTGTGTTCCTAACCACCATATAATACTGCCTCACTGACTTTTCCCTACCACCTCTCCCTTCTGCCTGTCAATACACGCTACATTTGGACATTTTTCTCCACGAAGAATTAGTTCACTAAGTTACAGATGAGGAAACTGAAGCCTAGAAAAGTTAAAGAACTTTTCCAAGGCAGCATTGGTAGAGAGCACGGGGCAGGGTGGAGTTGGGGGGGTGGGGGCTGAGGGTTAATTCTAGGTCCATTATACCATGTTGCTAATTTGATGAGTTCTGGTTCTGATCCAACATAGTGAAAATAATTAATTTCAAATGATTCCACATACTTCAATCCCTCCTTATCATTATGGGATGTTTCATTTTTGGACACTGTGATAAAAACCAGATTAATGACTTTAGGGCTTATAAACTCCAAAAAGAGAAGGATGTCCTCTCAACACCATGCTCTATGAATTAAAAAAAATTATAGACAGTAAAGTAAGTATAACAAAGTACTAATTTTTCCCATCATGGCTACTTAAATTTTTCTTTTTGAAACACCAAACATCAGAGTCTTAAAATAAGTTTTGTCTGGGGTCCTAAACACACATTTAAACTGTTAAGTAATTTAGCATTGACCATTATATATTAATTCTTGGAAGAGATATACAAGAGTTATAGCTATAAAGGCAAGTTGAACCTTAAAGTTTGGGACAAATGATGACGAGGACAAATGATCAGGAAGAAGACAGAGCAGGCAAGTCAGGGAAGGTCTCTGAGTCTTCTGCATTTACAAGAATCCACCTTCCATGGGTGGGATCAACATCTACAGGAAATTTTTCAAAAGACTGCAGCCTATGGTATGACTGTAGATAAGTTACTGATGACATTTATGGACTCCATAGAGGAGTCCCTGGGGGTGGCGAAAATGATTAAGCACACATCTACTAACTGAAAGATTAGCACCCCTCAGAGATGCCTCAGAAAAAAGGCCTGGCAATTTGCTTTGAAATGTCACAGCTATGAAAACCCTATAGAATGCAGCTCTGCTTGGCAATACATGGGGTCTCCATGAGTTGGAATGGACTTGACAGCAACTGATTTGGTTTGGTTTTGGTTTAGAGGTCTCCAGGAAGCAGCCAACCTCAAATGTAATCAATGTGAAATAATCTATAAACCCTTGATGTGGGATATAAAATCAAAAGAGGCATCTGACCTAAAGTAAAATGGCGGAACTAATGCTAATGCTCACTATAACCTTTCACACAGATTCAACCCTGTTGCTTAGGACCCAACCCTATCACTAAGAAAACGTTTCCTTTGTGGTCAGGGCTATGTAACCAAACCTTATTGAAATTCTTTGTGTTAGATCTCCCTAGGAGATATTATGCTCTGAGAGAGGTAATGTTTAACAACCTGTTCCTAACAGTATCTGTCATGCCATCGTCATGCCATTGTTTTGTGACAGTCATAAGACCGTCTCTGGGACCACATGCCTTGTAATTAGGTCCTTTAGACCATCCATATATTCCAGCTGTGTTAATACATTCAATAATGTTAAAAACAGCACTTTGCTTTGTCCTGGCTTTGATTGACCTCAATCACTGAAAACCAATCAGAATATTGTGTTTTGTTGTTCCTCCTACGGCACTATGTGTGATTTGCACCCCCTCCTTGGGATCTGTGGGCTTCAGACTCTGAGGTTTTCACAACCACCATTCGAATGACATATTGGCTTCAATAAATCTCTTTGATTTTACTTTAATGGAGTTGGAGAGTCTTTTCTCTACAGTACCTGGGAACTGCAAACATTATGACAGTCTGATCAAACAGAGTGGGGGAAGTATAATGTCTAGAGTCAACGGAAGGAAAGCAGTTTTTGGAGAGTTTTTTTTAAATTGTGCTTTAAGTGAAGGTTTATAGCTCAAGTTAATTTCTCATACAAAAATCTATACACATACTGTTATGTGACATTAGTTGCAATCACTATAATGTGACAGCACACTCCAACTTTCCACCCCGGGTTTCTTGTGTCCATTCAACCAGTTCCTGTCCCTTCCTGCCTTCTCATCCTGCCTCCGGACAGGAGCCGCCCATTTGGTCTCATGTATCTGCTTGAAATAAGAAGGACACTCTTCACGAGTATCATTTTATGTTTTATAGTTCAATTTAATCTTTGTCTGAAGAGTGGGCTTCAGAAATGGTTTTAGTTCTGGATTAACAGAGCGTCCGGGGGCCATGGCTTCGGGGGTTCCTCCGATTTGTCAGACCTTTAAGTCTGGTCTTTTTACATGAATTTGAGTTCTGCTCCACACTTTTCTCCCGCTCTGCCAGGGATTCTCTGTTGTGTTCCCTGTCAGGGTGGTCATTGGTGGTAGCCGGGCACAATCTAGTTCTTCTGGTCTCACTCAGGCTGATGGTGTCTCTGGTTTATGTGGCCCTTTTGTCTCTTGGGCTAATATTTTCCTTCTGTCTTTGGTGTTCTTCATTTTCCTTTGCTTCAAGTGGATTGGGACCAATTGATGCATCTTAGATGGCCGCTCGCAAGCTTTTAAGACCCCAGAAGCCACTCACCAAAGTGAGATTCAGAACATTTTCTTAATAAACTTTGTTATGCCAACTGACCTAGATGTCCCCTGAAACCAAGGTCCCCAGCCCCCAGCCCCAGCAGCTCTGTCCCTCAAAGTGTTTGGTTGTGTTCAGGAAACTTCTTAGCTTTTGTTTAGTACAGTTGTGCTGACTTACGCTGTATTGTGTCCTGTCCTTCCCTTCACCTAAGATAATTCTTGTCTACTATCTAGTTAGTGGGAAACCCTGGTTGCACGGTGGTTAAGAACTACGGCTCCTAACCAAAAGGTCAGCAATTCGATACCACGAGGTGCTTCTTTGCAATCCTATGGGGTAGTTCGACTCTGTCCTATAGGGTCGCTATGAGTCGGAATCAACTCGACGGCAACGGGTTTGGTTTTTTGTTTTTTATCTAGTTAGTGAATTCCCCTCTCCCTCCCTCCCCACCCTTGTAACCATCAAAGAATATTTTCTTCTGTGTTTGAACCTTTTCTTGAGTTCTTAGAATAGTGGTTATTTGTCCTTTTGCGACTGACTAATTTTAGTCAGCATAATGCCCTCCAGATTCATCCATGTTGTGAGATGTTTCACAGATTCATCATTGTTTTTTATCATTGTGTAGTATTCTATTGTGTGTATGTACCGTAATTTGCTTATCCATTTGTCCATTGATGGGCACCTAGGTTGTTTCCATCTTTTTGCTATCGTTAACAGTGCTGCAATGAACATGGGTGTGCATATATCTATTCGTGTGACGGCTCTTGTTTCTCTAGGATATATTCCAAGGAGTAGGATTGCTGGAACATATGGTACTTCTATTTCTAGCTTTTTAAGGAAGCACCAAATCGATTTTCAAAGTGGTTGTACCATTTTACATTCCCACCAGCAGTGCATACGTGTTCCAGTCTCTGCAATCCTCTCCAATATTTATTATTTTGTGTTTTTTTGATTATTGCCAGCCTTGCTGGAGTGAGATGATATCTCATTGTAGTTTTGATTTGCATTTCTCTAATGGCTAATGATCATGAGCATTTCCTCATGTATCTGTTAGCCGCCTCAATGTCTTCTTTGGTGAAGTGTCTGTACATATCCTTTGCCCATTTTTAAATTGGGTTATTTGTATGTCTGTTGTTGAGGTGTTGCAGTATCTTGTAGATTTTAGAGATTAGACCCTGATCAAATATGTTGTAGCCAAAAATTTTTTCCCAGTCTGTAGTTTGTCTTTTTACTCTTTTGGTGAAGTCTTTTGATGAGCCTAAGTGTTTGATTTTTAGGAGCTCCCAGTTATCTAGTTTCTCTTCTGGTGCTTCTGCATTGTTAGTTATGGTTTGTATTCTGTTTATGTCATGTATTAGGGCTCCTAGAGTTTTCCCTATTTTTTATTCCATGATCTTTATTGTTTTAGATTTTATATTTAGGTCTTTGATCCATTTTGAGTTAGTTTTTGTACATAGTGTGATATATGGGTCTTGTTTCATTTTTTTGCAGATGGGGATCCAGTTATGCTAGCACCATTTATTAAAGAGACTGTTTTTTCCCCATTTAACGGACGTTGGGTGTTTGCCAATTATCAACTACTCATAGGTGGATGAATTTACGTCTGGATTCTCAGTTCTGTTCCATTGATCCATGTATCTGTTGTTGTACCAGTACCAGGCTGTTTTGACTACTATGGTGGTATAATAGGTTCTAAAATCAGATAGTGTGAGGCCTCCCACTTTGTTCTTCTTATTCAGTAATTCTTTACTTATCTGGGGACTCTTCCCTTTCCATATGAAGTTGATGATTTGTTTCTCCATCTTGTTAAAAAAATGCCATTGGAATTTGGATCTGGATTGCATTGTATCTGTAGATCGCTTTGGGTAGAATAGACATTTTCACAATGTTGAGTCTTTCTATCCATGGGCATGGTTTTTTCCATTTATGTAGGCCTCTTTTGGGTTTCTTGCAGTAGTGTCTCGTAGTTTTCTTTGTATAGGTCTTTTACATCTCTGGTTAGGTTTATTCCTAAGTATTTTATCTTCTTGCGGGGTATTGTAAATGGTATTGATTTGGTGATTTCTTCTTGGAAGTTCTGTTTATTGGTGTAGAGGAATCCAACTGATTTTTCTATTTTATCTTGTATCCTGATATTTTGCTGAAATCTGAGTTCCAGTAGTTTTCTTGTGGATTCTTTGGGGTTTTCTGTGTATAAGATCATATCATCTGTGAATACGGATACTTTTCCTTCTTCCTTACCAATTTGAATGTCCTTTATTTCTTTTTCTAGCCTTATTGCTCTGGCTAGGACCTCCAGCAGAATGTTGAGTAAGAGTGCTGGTAAAGAGCATCCTTGTCTGGTTCCCATTCTCACGGGGAATGCTTTCAGACTTTCTCCGTTTAGGATGATGTTGGCTGTTGGCTTTGTATAAATGCCCTTTATTATGTTGAGGAATTTCCCTTCTATTCCTATCTTG
>NW_004443987.1:1084344-1092775 GCF_000243295.1 Trichechus manatus latirostris
TTGAGCTTCTTTCTGAATGTTCTGTCTTTCACCGAAAGTGGTGTGTTGAAATCTCTACTATTGTGGAGCTGTCTATCTCTCTTTTCAGTGCTGTTAGAGTTTGCTTATGTATTTTGGAGCCCTGTCATTAGGTGTGTAAATATTTATCATGGTTATGTCCTTCTGGTGTATTGACCCTTTAATCATTATATGGTATCCTTCCTTATCCTTTGTGGTGGATTTTGCTTTAAAGTCTATTTTGTCAGAAATTAGTATTTCCACTCCTGCTCTTTTTTGATTGTTGTTTGCTTGATATATTTTTTTATCCTTTGAGTTTTAGTTTGTTTGTGTCTTTGAGTCTAAGATGTGTTTCTTGTAGGCAGCATATAGACAGATCGTGTTTTTTTAAATCCATTCTGCCACTCCCTGTCTCTTTATTGGTGTATTTAGTCTATTTACATTCAGTGTAATGATAGGTATGAGTTTAGTGCTGTCATTTTTATGTTTTTTTTTTTTTGTGTGTGTGTATGTGTGTGTGTGCTGTTGACAGTTTCTTTGTTCCACTTAATTTTCTGTGCTGAGTTGTTTTTCTTTATGTACTTTCTTCTTTTTCATTGTTGTTGATTTTGTATTTACTGAGTGTTTTTTTTTTCCTTCTTTTTTTGATGTGTTGTTTTGTTATTTTCCTTTGTGGTTACCTTAATATTTACCTCTATTTTTCTAAGTTTAGACCAATCTTTTATTTCTTGATATTGCCTTAACTTCCTCTCCATATGAAAGTTCTATGACTACACTATTTAGTCCCTCTTTTTTGTTTTAATGTTGTCATCTTTTACATATTGGCGTCTGTTACCCTATTTTGATGTTTTAGCTTTGACTTATTTTTGTGACTTCCCTATTTGGGTTGATATCTGGTTGTTCTGTCCTGTGTTCTAGTCTTGGGTTGTTATCTGATATTGTTGGTTCTCTAGCTGAAAGACTCCTTTTAATATTTCTCGTAATTTTGATTTGGCTTTTACAAATTCCATTAACTTCTGTTTATCTGGAAATGCCCTAATTTTACCTTCATATTTGAGAGGCCGTTTTGCTGGATATATATAATTCTTGGCTGGCAATTTTTTTTTCCTTCAAGTCTTTATATATGCCAGCCCATTGCCTTCTTGCCTGCATAGTTTCTGTTGAGTAGTCAGGTCTTAGTCTTATTGACTCTCCTTTGTAGATGACTTTTTGTTTATTCCTAGCTGCTCTTAAAATTCTCTCTTTATCTTTGGTTTGCCAAGTTTGATTATAGTATGTCTTGGTGACTTTCTTTTGGGTTCTACCTTGTGTGGGGTTTGATGTGCTTCTTGTATAGATATCTCCTCGTCTTTCATGATATCTGGGAAGTTTTCTGCCAGCAAATCTTCAACAATTCTCTGTATTTTCTGTTATCCCTCCGTTCTGGTACTCCCGTCACTCATAGGTTATTCCTCTTGACAGAGTCCCGTGTAATTCTCAGGGATTCTTCATTTTTAAAAAATTCTTTTATCTGATTTTTCCTCAAATAAATTAGTGGCAGGTGCTTTATCTTCAATCTCACTGATTCTGACTTCCATTGCCTCAGTTCTGCTCCTATGAGTTTATATTGAGTTGTCTAATTCTGAAATTTTATTGGTAATCTTTTGGATTTCTACTCTGTCTCCTATGGATTCTAGCAGCCTGTTAAATTTGTCACTCTGCTCTTGTATAGCTTTCCTGAATTCCTCTATTGCTTTATCTGTGTGTTCCTTAGCTTGATCTGAGTTTTGCCTGATCTCCTTACTGATCTCTTGAAGAGCTCTGTATATTAATCTACCTCCAGTCATTCTAAGAACTTCTCTTCTTCAGGGAGATTTCCTGGTTCTTTGTTCTGGTCTCTTGCTGGAGCCATCATGGTCCGCCTTTTTACATAATTTGATATTGACTGTTGTCACCGAGCCATCAATAAGTTATTGTATTTATTTATTGTATGTTTGCTTACTGTGTCCCAGCTTTTTCTTTTGTTTTGTTTTGATATGCTCAAATAGGCTGAGCTTGAGAGCTACTTTGGTTATTGGCATCTTGATGCTCATGTCCTGTCACCAGGTGGTTAGAGCTGCTACTAGGTGTGTGAGGCCAGGAGTCTGTTAACTTTTCTTGTGTGGATTCAGCTCAGGTGTCCAGGTCTTTGGTCACCAAGTGTGTGGTTCAGGCTCTCACCTACAGATTTAGGTGAGCAGGGCTACGTAGGGGTGATTGGAGCAGGTATCTGGCTGCAATAGGGGCTATATGTTGAGCAAGGTAGGGGGCTGATGACTGCCTCTGACTGCCTAGGTGGAACACATGTCCCTGTCCGCTAGAGCTCATAGGTGGGTGTGTTTTGCAGCCTGACTTTGGGCACCCAATGCTGTTGGCTGTAATGACCGGGGACGCACCACTTATTCTCAGTCTCCTGTTGTTGGTGTCTAGGTGGAATGGGTGAAGCCACCAGTCCTCAGGCCCCTGATGTGGGTGGGTGTGGATCCTGCTTAATGGGCAGGGAAGTGTCAAATGCCACAAATCTACCACTCTTCCTTGGCTGTTGCAGTTCAAAATATGCTTCAGGTATATACCCTGTTGTTCTATGCTAATAAGGGCCTATGCTTTTGAATCGGCCCACACAGGTCCAGGCAGGGGTGAAAGGTGTTCAAAGTCCATGGACCCCTTATGCCTGAGCCTAGGAAAAGGGGCAGTGTCTGCCCTGAGTTCCTGGCTTACGGGGTGTGGCAGTTTTTTGTTTGTTTGTTTTTCCCCTAAAGCCACAGGACTGGTTTGGGTGCAATAGCTCTTATTTCCAGCTTAGGGGGCTTGGCAATTGTTGAATACTGCCAGATTGGTATTGGAGCAGAGCAAGGAAGGGGAAGGCTGAGGGGAAAAGACCCGCTTCTCCGCTATGGAAATCTCAGAGGGGGAGGGGTTATTTTGATCCCTCGCAGTAAGTTACACACTTGCACTTAAGTTTTGCAGATCCGGTGCTGCTTCCTCCTGGCTCCAGAGGCTTGTGCAGACTCTCTGCTGCCCGGTCTCTCCCAACGTGGTAAAACATGTCCCGAGCACTACTGCTTGCCTTAGCCTGCGTGTGCTAGCTGATCCAGCCCACCGGGTGCCAGCTAGCTCAAGTATGGCACTTCTTTGCTGCTTCTGAACTGTTTCTCCTTCCTCCTGCCACTCAGTCAGATTCCTCAACTTTGTCTGTGATGTTTAGGGCTCCTAGATGGTCATATATAATCAATTCACTTGTTTTTTGGGTCTTTGTTGTAAGAGGGACCACAGGAATCATCTGACTATTCCTCCATCTTGGCTCTGCCTCATGGAGAATTTATTTTAAAAAGGAGGTATTGTGTCTGGCTTTGCTCAAGGAGAGGGGGGCCCAGATTATGGCACACGAATACTTTAGTTGGTATAATTTTATTTTGAAAATGGTCGCTGATCCTGCTACTGAAACTTAATATGAGAAGGACAGCATGTTTGGTAAAGTAGAGGGTCAGTGAAAAAGAGAAAGACCCTCAACGAGATGGACTGACACAGTGGCTGCAACAATAGGCTCAAATGCAGCAACGATTGTAAGGATTGCACAGGAATGGGCAGTGTTTCGTTCTGCTGTACGTAGGGTCGCTATGAGTCGAAACTAACTGGACGGCACCTAACAACAACAGCAATATTCCTTAAGACTATTTGACTATTGTAGCTCAGTTTCTGTTCTCAACAACTTCTGAAGTAGACTTCTTAGTGCTCTAATATTGGGAATGGGGGCCCCTACCAACAAACACAAACATCCATTCAACATGACATATATAATTCTTTGGGTAATGCATAAATTGTCTTCTAAATTATAAATTACTGCCTTAGGAATCACAGAATCTCAAGGTTGGATGACTCTTAAAAAGACATTTAGTTAACCATCCATCTGGTGCTGAAATACCCCCCATAAAATAGTTGGCCAGGGGTTGTGCATCTTTCCTTGATCATCTCAAAACCAAAAAAAAAACAAAAAACAAAAAACAAACCCGTTGCTGTCGACTTGATTCTGACTCATAGCGACCCTGTAAGACAGAGTAGAACTGCCCCACAGAGTTTCCAAGGAGAGCCTGGTGAATTCGAACTGCTGACCTTTTGGTTAGCAGCTGCAGCTCTTAATCACTACACCAACAGGGTTTCCAAGTATCTCAAGTGTTAGGAAATTCATGACCTCTTTACTTCTTTGAGGGAGTCCCTGGGTGCAGATGGTTAACACGCATGGCTACAAACTGAAAGGTTGGAGGTTCAAGTCCACCTGGAGGCACCTGGGGAGAAAGGTCTGGAGATTTGCTTCTGAAAGGTCACAGCCTTGAAAACCCTATGGAGCACAGTTTTACTCTGACATACATTGGGTTGCCATGAGTCAGACTCAATGGCAACTGTTTTTTTTTTTTAAACTTTGAACATCTGCGTTAGAAAATTCTACTTTATACTTAACAAGAATGTGTTCCTTTAGAGCTCCCAGTCCTAGACTGACTCCTTGGGTCCACAAACAAAACAATCTAAACTTTCTTAAAATAAGTATAGATAATCTCACGTCCCTGGCAAATGTCTTTTCTGGGCCAAATTCTGTAAATTTCTTAACTTTCTCGTATAGGATGGTTTCAAATTGTTACATCATCCTGGTCACCCTCCCATGGAGAGGCTTTTGTTTCTCTTTTAAGTGTGGTCTTGAGGATGGTCAAATGTTTTTTGTAAAATTTGCAAAAGTAAGATATTTTTATTGCAAATGGTTAAGATGACTGTCTCTTTCCACTCCAACTTCCCCTGTGCCACATTTCCCTTCACACATCAGGTGATACTGGAGCAGCCATTAGCATTTTTAGAATACAGCTAAGGTGAAGTTATGTTGGTGGCATATTTAGTTTGGGTTTAAGAGAATATATATTACATGGGTCACCAGCATGTCCATGATTGCTAGCTGTCTTAGTGTAAGAATGACTTTCAGGAATACTCCTACCACCTACTGTACCCATTTCATCCAGCATTGTGATACTAAGTTGCAGATATATTAGGCAGCTACAAAAATGTTATGTTATTTTTATGGGCATCTTATGCTGGGTACTCTAGAGAAGCAAAACCAGTGAGGCATAAATTTATATATATATAGTTATGTATATAGACACAGAGAGAGATTTATCTCAGGGAAATGGCTCATGCGGTTGAAGAGGCTGGAAAGTCCCAAGTCCTTGGGTCAGGTGCCAGGCTGGAGGCTTCTCCTGACTCATGTAGCTGCAGGGGCTGACGAACTCAAGATCAGCAAGTCAATCGTTTCATAAGTAGGCCAGAGTAGCACACTCAAATGAGGGATATGTTCCCACCAGAATCCAAAGAGGCTCACCAAGTGTTGTGCATCCTTTTTAGTTATAGGAAGGGCCATATGTAACAACTTATTCTTCACTTTAGAAGGAATATCTCGACATGCCCCATGTGATGGCTAAAATTGTGTGTCAACTTGGCTGGGCCATGATCTCAGGGTTTTGGCAGTCATATAATGTTGTGATCACCTTCCTGTTGAGATTTGGTACGTGATCACTCCCATGATGGGATCTGCTGTGAGTAGCCAATCAGCTGAAAGGGAGTTTCCTTGGGCGTGTGGCCTACATCAAATATAAGTGGACATTCTGGCAAGGTTTGGGGGGCTTTTTGCTCGTGCTGGATTCTGCAGCTGGCTCCTGTTCGTCTGACCACCAGTTCTTGGGACTTGAGCTAGCAGCTTACCTGCTATCTTGCCTGCAAATCTTGGTATTCACTGATCTTTGAAACCTCTGAGCAAGAGCCCTGCTCTCTGACCTGCCAATCTTGGGTTTGCCAGCCCCAGCAGCTACGTGGATCAGGAGAAGCCTCTATCCTGATCCATGGACTTGGGACATTCTAGCCTCTACAACCACGTGAGCCATTACCTTGATATAAATCTTTCTCTATATATATTTATTTATATGCTTTACTGGTTTTGTTTCTCTAGAGAACCCAGCCTAAGACACGCCACACCACTGGACTCCTAGAAATTTCGCTAAGGTGGAAGGCATCTGAATTTTTGTGGGATTAATTTTTCACCCTCTAGCATGCAAATGTTTTACCAATGAGTCCAGAGTCATTGACACTTCTGCCTTACTAGGTCCAATCAGCATAATATCATTAATGTAAGGGACCAGTGTGACGTCTTGTGAAAGGGAAAGGTGATCAAGATCCCTGTGAACTAAATTATGACATAAGTCTGGAGAGTTGATATAGCTCTGAGGTAGGACAGTGAAGGTGTATTGTTAGCCTTGCCAGCTGAAGGCAAACTGCTTCTGGTGTTCCTTCGAAAACAGAATTGAGAGAAAGGCACTGGCCAGATCAATATCTGCATACCTGGTACCAGAAGATGTAGTAATTGGCTTAAGCAATGAAACCACATCTGGAACAGCAGCTGCAAATGGAGTCACCACCTGGTTAAGGTTACAATAATCCACTGTCATTTTTCAAGATCCATCTACTTTTTGCACAGGCCAAATAGTCGACTTGAATGAGGATGTGGTGGGAATCACCACCTGCATCCTTCAAGTCCTTGGTGATGTCAGTAATCTCTGCAATCCCTCCAGGAATGCGGTATTGCTTTTGGTTTACTATTTTCCTAGGTAGGGGCAGTTCTAATGGCTTCTACTTGTCTTTTTCTACAATAATATCCCTTACTCCACATGTCACGTATCCAACGTGGAGCTTATGCCAGTTGCTGAGTATGTCTATTCCAATTATGCATTCTGGAGCTGGGGAAATCACTACAGGATGGATTTGGGGACCTACTGGACCCACTGTGAGATGTACCTGAGCTAAGGCTCCATTAATAACCTGACTCCATTAATAACCTGACCTCCAGTCTGATTGGTGGGCCACAGTGACGTTTTGGGTCTTCTAGAATTAGTGTCAGTTCAGAGCCAGTGTCCAGTAATCCCTGAAAAATCTGATTATTTCCTTTTCTTCAATGAACATTCACTCTCATAAAGGGCCATAGGTCCCCTTGGGGAAGGCTGTGAGAAAGATTAACAGTATAAATTTCTGGCAGTGTAGTGGGGTCCTTCCTCTAGGGGACACGGACTCTTATTCAAGAGGTTGTGGGTCTGTAAACTGGCTCAAATCTGGGAATTGATTGAGGGGCCGTGACTCTCTATCCTGGCTATTTGAGTTAGACTGCTGTTCACTTGACCTAGGATTCTTCCACTTGTACAGATCAAGTAAATATTTAGCAGATTTCCCATCTATTTCACTCCTAGGGAAACCATGACTAACTAGCCAATGTCATAAGTCCATACAAGTCAGACTACTCTGATTACTGCTTTGACTCTTCTGTCTGTTACAGTAACCACACACAACTTGTCCTTGCCGATTGAGTGCAACCACTTGGCTCCTACCACCAAGGGATCCAATCAGCCCCATTGTAGTTAAATGTCTTAATTCAGTTAGGGCAGTTCCCACTATCAAATCTGACTTACATAAAATAGCAATCACAATAAAATATTTTTTTTTAAAAAAGATGTTTAACCTCATCAGCAATCAGGTAAATGCAAATGACAATCACAATAAAATTAAAAAGCTTGGAAAATATCAAGTGTTAGTAAGCATGTAAGCAAATGGATCTCTCATCCACTACTACTTGGAATGCACATTTATATGGGCACTTTGGAAAAGAGTTTGGCATTACGTAGTAAAGTTAAACATGTGCAAATCTCAGGACCCAGCAATTCCACTCATGGGCATATACTGTAGAAAAACTGTAGCATATGTACATCATTCCATCAACATTGTTCCATCATCATATTTGTCAATAGTGGAATGAATAAATAAATTATGGTATATTCATTCAATGGAATATTACACAGCAGTATAAATGAACTGAAGCCACATGTATCAACATGTATGAATCTCAAAATTGCAATGTTAAGTGAAAGAAACAAATCACAGAAGAATGCGTACAGCTTTTATAAAAAGTTCTAAACCAGGTAAAACTAAACAATATATTGTTTAGGGATGCATTTATAGTTTGTAAAATTATAAAGAAAAATAAGGGAATGATTACTCCAAATTTTAGGATGGTAGTTACATCTGGTGGGAGAGGGAGAGGGAAAGGAGGAGGAATGTGATGAGGGAGGCACACACAGTGGGGCTTCTAAGGTACTGGAAATAAATATATATATATTTAAACCTGGGTGATGAGTAGATGGATATTTATTCTTTAAAATTATTCTTTAGAGGGAAAAATGGCGCTCTAGGCAGAAGCACCACGCCGTCCCTCCACAGCAAAGATCAAAAAAAGTAAGCCGAACAGAGAATACAACAATCCTGAAACCCTAAAACATCAAATGAAGAGATAAAGAACTCAGCCAAGCACCAAATGGAGTGAGAAAACTGACGGAGAATG
>NW_004443987.1:1101097-1103221 GCF_000243295.1 Trichechus manatus latirostris
AAAGTTGAGAAGTTAGAGGGTTGATATGTTGTGGGGTTGTTAACCAATGTCATAAAACAACACGTGTACTTCTGTTTCATGAGAAACTATTTGTTCTGTAAGCCTTCACCTGAAGTACAATAAAAAAAAATTATTCTTTAAATTGCATATACTTGTTTTATACTCTCTTCTGTATATCATACATGGTACCATTTTATTTTATTTATTATTATTTTTCTTTAATTTTATTGTGCTTTAGGTGAAAGCTCAAGTTAATTTCTCATCCAAAAATTTATACATATATTGTTTTGTGACATTGGTTGCAATCCCCACAATGTGACAGCACACTCTGTCTTTCCATCCCGGGTTCCCTGTATCCATTGGTCCAGTTCCGGTCCCTTCCTGCCTTCTTGTCTTGCTTTTGGACAGGAGTTGCCCATTTGGTCTCATATATTTGATTGAACTAATTAAGAAGCATGTTCCTCACATGTGTTATTGTTTGTTTTATAGGCCTGTCTAATCTCTGTCTGTAAAGTGACTTTGGGAGTGGTTTCAGTTCTGGATTAGCAGAGTGTCTGGGGGCCATACTCTCAGGGGTTCCTCCAGTCTCTGTCAGACTGGTAAGTCTGGTCTTTTTTTGTGAATTTGAATTTTGCTCTAATTTTTCTCCCGCTCTATCCAGAACCCTTTACTGTGATCCATGTCAGAGTTGTTGGTGGTGATAGACGGGCACCATATAGTTCTTCTGGGCTCAAGCTAGTGGAGGCTGTGGTGCATGTGGTCCATTAGCACTTTGGACTATTATTTTTCCCTTGTGTCTTTGGTTTTCTTCATTGTCCTTTGCTCCAAATGTGATGGGACCAATAGATGTATTTGAGATGGCTGCTCGTAAGCTTTAAGATCCCAGATGCTACTCACCAAAAAGTAGGATGTAGAACTTTTTTTTTTTTTATGAACTATGTTATGCCAATAGACCTAGATATCTCCCGAAACTATGGGCCCCAGCCCTCAGCCCCAGCAGATTGGTCCCTCAAGGTGTTTGGATTTGTCTAGGAAACTTCTATGCTTTTGCTTTGGTCAAGTTGTGCTGACTTCCCTTATATTGTGTGCTGTCTATCCCTTGACCAAAGTTGACACTTGTCTATTATCTAGTTAGTGAACTCTCCTCCACCTCCCTCCCCACCCTTGTAACTGTCAAAAAATGAGTTTTCCGTGTGTAAACATTCATCATTGTTCTTTGTTGTTGTCAAGAAAAGATTTTTTTCTCCAAATTTTGTCCTATTATATGTAGCCTTTCTTTTTGCTTGTCCTTCTAGAGAAAAATAAGGCCTAGATGTTACACAGTGACTTGATTGCAGAGTCATCACTCAAATCCACCTCCCAATCAATGTTCAGGCCAGTGCTCCTTCACCACACCATGAATGTACAACCTCTTCCTTCCCAACTTACCTGCCCTCTCAACAGTTTCATTCTTCCATTTCTGAGTCATCCCTAAGCCTGGGACTCCCTGTATCATTCACTTTCCTAGAACTTCATTTCATCACGCCTTATGGAAGTGATCTCTCAGATCACTCTTTTGTGTTCCTTTGGGTCCTATAGGACTGCCCAGGTAGCTCCAGGAGTACTGATATTCCTTGGGGAAAAGTGTAGACATGCAATCATGTTCCCCTGGGGGATTGATTTATCTTCTCTAGAGTTCAGGTAAGGAGCTTTGGTGGCACAATTGTTAAGGCTCAGCTGCTAACCAAAAGATTAGTGGTTGGAACCCACACAGTGACTCCACAGGAGAAAAGACCAGATGATATGTCTCTATAAAGATTACAGCCAAGGAAACCCTATGGGACAGTTCTACTGTGTCACAAGGGGTCACTAGGAATCAGAATCAACTCCATGGCACCTAACAACAGACTTCAGGTCCCATGTGTGTTCCTCTGTGTGTGTGTGTGTGCGCACATACACGCACGTATGTGTATGCTTAATGATGTGACTAGATTAGATTCAAATATAAAGACACTTCTAGCTCTAAAATCCTCTGTGTTTTTTACCCCTCTCTTATTTTTTTTATTGTACTTCAGGTGAAGGCTTACAGAACAAATAGTTTCTCATGAAACAGTAGTACACATATTGTTTTATGACATTGGTTAA
>NW_004443987.1:1103944-1127298 GCF_000243295.1 Trichechus manatus latirostris
ATGTAGAACATTGTCTTTATAAACTGTGTTACGCCAATTGAGCTAGATGTTCCCCGACCCTTCTCTTATTTTTGCTGGAAGAGTTCATCATCCATGTTGGTGACTCACATTTAACTCTCTAGATTTGAATTTCCACCCCCCACCAATCCTGCTGGTAGCCTCAGACTTCTCGCTGTCTCTAATATATATTCATAGACACTATTTTTTCCTTCTACTAAAAAATAAATCACTCAAAAAATTTTACTTCTCCTTCCTCCCGGTCTTATATTCTACCTCCTTCTCCATTCATAGTGGAGGAAATGATAGTCAAGGTGGGAAATGGAATTCCTTCCTCTCAAATGTCACTGTATTTCATCATTTACCTTGCCTACAGTTGATGCTGGGCTAACACAAAGTTCTTTTCCCCTGTGTCCCTCTATGACTCTGAATATTTCTGCTTCCTTAAAACATGCTTCTCTCAGAGTTAACGTCAGTACTACTAAAGGCATTTCAGAGTATAGAAAAGGAAGAAATACTCCCAAACTCATTCTGTGAAGGCACCATAACCCTGATACCAAACCCAGGTAAAGACACCACAAAAAAGAAATTACAGATCAATATCCCGCATGAACATAGATGCAAAAACCCTCAACAAAATTCTAGCCAATAGAATTCAACATGACCAGGTGGGATTCATACCAGGTATGCAGGGATGGTTCAACATTAGAAAATCAATCAATGTAATCCATCACATAAATAAAACAAAAGATAAGAACCACATGATCTTATCAATTGATGCAGAAAAGGCATTTGAAAAAGTCCTACACCCATTCCTGATAAAAACTCTCAACAAGATAGAAATAGAAGGGAAATTCCTCGACATAATAAAGGGCATTTATACAAAGCCAACAGCCAACATCATTTTAAACAGAGAAAGACTGAAAGCATTCTCCTTGAGAACGGGAACCAGACAAGGATGCCCTTTACCACCAACAGTATTCTTATTCTTATTGCTAGAGCAATAAGGCAAGAAAAAGAAATAAAGGGCATCCAAATTGGTCAGGAAGAAGTATCTCTATTTGCAGATGATATGATCTTATACACAGAAAACTCCAAAGAATGCACAAGAAAACTACTGGAAATAATAGAAGATTTCAGCAAAGTATCAGGATACAAGATAAAATACAAAAAATCAGTTGGATTCGTCTACACCAACAAAGAGAACTTCCAAGAGGACATCACCAAATCAAAACCATTTACAATAGCCACCAAGAAGATAAAGTACTTAGGAATAAATCTAACCAAAGATGTAAAAGACCTATATAAAGAAAACTATAAAACACTACTGCAAGAAACCAAAAGAGGCCTACATAAATGGAAAAACATACCATGCCCATGAACAGGAAGACTCAACATTGTGAAAATGTCTGTTCTACCCAAAGCGATCTACAGATACAATGCAATCCAGATCCAAATTCCAGTGGCATTTTTAAACAAGATGGAGAAACAAATCACCAACTTCATATGGAAAGGGAAAAGGCCCCTGATAAGTAAAGCTTTACTGAAGAAGAAGAACAAAGTGGGAGGCCTCACAGTAACTGATTTTAAAACCTATTATACTGCCATGGTAGTCAAAACAGCCTGGTACTGGTACAACAACAGATATGTGGATCAATGGAACAGAATTGAGAATCCAGATGTAAATTCATCCACCTATGAGCAGTTGATAATTGGCAAACACCCAAAGTCCATTAAATGGGGAAAAGACAGTCCCTTTAACAAATGGTGCTGACATAACTGGATATCCATCTGCAAAAAAAATGAAACAAGACCCATATCTCACACCATGTACAAAAACTAACTCAAAATGGATCAAAGACCTAAATATGAAATCTAATACAATAAAGATCATGGAAGAAAAAATAAGTACAATGCTAGGAACATGGCATAAATTGCATACAAACCATAACTAACAATGCAGAAACACCAGAAGAGAAACTAGATAATGGGGAGTTCCTAAAAATCAAACACTTATACCCATCAAAAGACTTCACCAAAAGAGTAAAACAGAGAACCTACAGACTGGGGAAAAAAATTTGGCTATGACATATCTGATAAGGGTCTAAAATCTACAAGATACTACAACACCTCAAAAACAAAAAGATGAATAACCCACTTTAAAAATGGGCAAAGAATATGAATAGATACTTCACCAAAGAAGACATTCAGGTGGCTAACAGGCACATGAGGATGTGCTCACGATCATTAGCCATTTGAGAAATGCAAATCTAAACTACAATGAGACACCATCTCACCTCAAGAAGGCTGGCACTAATCCAAAAAAAAAACACAAAATAATAAATGTTGGAGATGTTGTGGAGAGATTGGAACACTTATGCACTGCTGGTGGGAATATAAAATGGTACAACCACTTTGGAAAATGATTTGGCCCTTCCTTAGAAAGCTAGAAATACAAGTACCATATGATCTAGCAATTTCACTCCTAGAAATATATCCTAGAGAAATAAGAGCCATCACAAGAATAGACATATGCACACCCATGTTCATTGCAGCATTGTTCACAACAGCAAAAAGATGGAAACAACCTAGGTGTCTATCAACAAACGAATGGATAAACAAATTATGGTACATACACACAACGGAATACTGTACAATGATAAAGAACAAAGATGAATCTGCAAAACATCTCACTACATGGATGAATCTGGAAGGCATTATGCTGAGTGAAATTAGTCAGTCACAAAAGGACAAATATTGTATGAGACCACTATTATTATAAGAGCTCAAGAAAAGGTTTAAACACAGAAAAAAGCATTCTTTGATGGTTATGAGAGTGGGGAGGGAGAGGGAGGGGAATTCACTAACTAGGTAGTAGGCAAGGATCAACTTCAGTGAAGGGAAGGACAACACACCATACAGGGGAAGTCGGCACAACTGGACCAAAGCAAGAGCTAAGAAGTTTCCTGGATATATCCAAACACTTTGAGGGCCAGAGTAGCTGGGGCTAGTGCCTGGGGACCATAGTTTCTGGGGACATCTAGGTCAACTAGCATAACAAAGTTTATTAAGAATATGTTCTGCATCCTACTTTGGTGAGTGGCATCTGGGATCTTAAAACTGGCCATCTAAGACACATCAATTGGTCCCAACCCACCTGGAGCAAAGGAGAATGAAGAAAACCAAGACACAAGAAAAATGTTAGCCCAAGAGACAAAAGGACCACATAAACCAGAGATGCCACCAGCCTGAGACCAGAAGAACTAGATGGTGCCCGGCTACTATCAATGACCACCCTGACAGGGAACACAACAGAAAGTCCCTGACAGAGTGGGAGAAAAGTATGGAGCAGAATTCAAATTCACGTAAAAAGACCAGAATTAATGTCTGACAGAGACTGGAGAAACCCCCGAAACTATGGCCCCTTGACTCTCTCTTAACCCAGAACTTAAACCATTCCCAAAGCCCACTCTTCAAACAAAGATTAGACAGGACTATAAAACAAAAAATAATACATGTGAGGAGTGTACTTCTTGGTTCAATCCAATACACGAGACCAAATGGGCGGCTTCTGTTGGGGGGAAGGATGGGAAAGCAGGAAGGGACAGGAACTGGTTGATTGGAAATAGGGTACCCGGAGTGGAAGGAGGAGAGTGCTGTCATATTGTGGGAATTGCAACTAATGTCACAAAACTATATGTGTATACATTTTCATATGAGAAATTAACTTGAGCTGTAAACTTTCACCTAAAGCACAATAAAAAAAAAAAAAATGCTTCTCTCCTCTATCTTTTCAAACTCCTAGGTGTCTGTGAGCTTTCACCTCTCTTTTTCCATTGGAGTCAAAGAGTTTCTGGAAAACCTAAAACACTCAACTGTGGAAAGGGTATCTGAGCAAAGGAGGCAGGAAGAAATTGATTGGTAAAGCCGGTATGCTAATGACTCAACTCTGCAGCCAGCATTTACTGAGCTCTTACTATGCACTGGGCATTGTGTTAATCATTTTACAGTTACATTATCACATGTAATCCTCACAACATTGCTGTATTGCTGTAAGCTAGATACTGTTATTATCCTCATTGTACAGGTGAAGAAATTGAGATTCAGAGAAGTTAAATCACATGTCTGTCTAAAATTACAGAGCTAGTAAATGGTGAAGCTAGAATTTGAGCTTAACACGTTCGACTCCAATATCACACTTTAAATCACTGTGCTATGCTTCTAGATGTGGGTGCATGGTCCAGATCTAGGGAATCTGAATGAGCCACCTCCTAAACTAAAGGCCCTTTACCTTTGGGCTGAGATAGTTCTGATCTATCCTTTGGGCCATGGATATATAGTAGAGGCCCTCTAGTAGCCTGGAGACCTGCCGAATTACATACTAGCACCTCTAAGCTTGGGCTGGAGCCCAGTTGGTTGGTCTCCAAGGCAATAGGCAGTGGGTTCCAAATTTTCCCCTTTGCCAATGCAGAGACAGAGCCTGAGATAGATGAAAGCAGTCTTAAGAGCTCAGTGAAGTAGGCTAAAATGAATCCCTTGGTGCAAAGTCCAAAGCAATGATAGGTTAATTTGAAAAAAGACTCACAATCTAAAAACAGAAAAACGTGTGTCAGGATATAATTAAAGAGGCAGGCCCATCTGGAATGGAACGGCTTAGTCCTTTTCAGATGGGTATTGTTATGGATGTTAAAATTATTCTCTGTTTCTTCAGAACTCCATTTATTCACTTATTGCCCTCTTTTAGGCTCAATAGTTTAAATGCTTTACTCCAGGTGTTGGTAAATGTTTTCTGTAACGGGCCAGATAGTCATATTTTAGGCTTTGTGAGCAATACAGTCTCTGTCAAAACTACTCAACTCTGCTGTTATAGCGTATAAAGAGCCATAGACAATACAAAAATGAATGGTGTTTTGAAGCCCCCAAAGTTGTAGAACACTTGACCAAAATAAAATGGCTAATCCAGAGTTCAGTCTCATACCCACCCTAACTTCCGCTTCTGGCTAGTAGGCTGTCAATCATTTACACAGATCCAAACCAATCACTAAGGAAATGTTTGTTTTTTTCCTGTGATTAAGCCAAAAGTTAGCACAGCAGTTAAAGCACTCAGCTGCCATCCGAAAGGTTGGCAGCCGCTCCTTGGGAGAAAGATGTGGCAGTCTGCTACCATAAGGATTTATAGCCTTGGAAACCCTATAGGGCAGTTCCACTCTGTCCTTATAGGATTGCTGTGAGTCTGAATCAACTCGATGGCAATGGGTTTGGTTTGGGTTTAAGCCAAAAGGAATGTCAGCAGGATGTTCCCTAGGGGTTGTTGCTCAAACAGTTGCCAAAACCCTTTGTCCTCAAAAAAAATAATTTTACTTTAAGCCAGTGTTCTTAATAATCTGCTCTCAGAAAATTTATTCTGTAATCACTTAGGCTTTAACTTACTTCTCCTTCACTAGGTAGCCGACTTTATACTTCGAAGGACTCCAAGCTGAAACTGATCCAGTCTACTATCAACCATTAACCAGCCTTGTCGGCCCATTCCTTTACTGTTATGCACTGTAACCAATCTCTTTTGTAATGTTCAATCAAAATGTTGTTGTTGTTGTTAGGTGCCAGCGAGTTGGTTCCAACTCACAACAACCCCATGCACAACAGAGTAAAACACTGCCTGGTCCTGCACCGTTCTCACAATCTTTGTTATGTTTGAGCCCATTGTTGCAGCCACTGGCTCAATCCATCTCGTTGAGGGTCTTCCTCTTTTTCACTGACTCTCTACCAAGCATGATGATGTCCTTTTCCAGGGAGTGGTCCCTCCTGATAATATGTTCAAAGTATGTGAGATGAAGGTTGCCATTCTCGCTTCCAAGGAGCACTCTGGCCGTATTTCTTCAAAGACAGACTTGTTGTTCTTCTGGCAGTCCATGGTATATTCAATATTCTTTGCCAACACCATAATTCAAAGGCATCAATTCTTCTTCTGTCTTCCTTATTCATTGTCCAATCAAAATAGTGCATCTTAAGTCCTTTGTTTTCACCCTTTAAAAGACCTCTGCAGCTTCACCATTTTGGAAGCATCTGTTCCACTCTGTAAGATCATTTTCCCCGGTCTGGACTGTTTTCAAACCTTCGATAGATCTCCTTGCTTTTATTATAACAGAGTATGGGTTATTACTCTTGGACATATAATGGTGGCAGCAACGTGGGATTTGGAAGCACATCCCCTTCGGCTACCTCCTAGGACATCATGAAATTGGAGCTGTGGCCACACAGGCCTCTTTGTGCCCTTTCTGCTTTCCCAGGGTCCCGGTGAAGTCACCCCAGGTAAACAGCTACCTGAATCCAACTCTGGCTCGTTGCATTGAGTTCCTGGAGATTTATGTTGGTCTTCTGTCTGTGTTTCTCTTCTGTACTTTAATTTTTCAGTTTGTTTTTTTAAATATTCTGACGAGTTCCAGTTCACAGGGAAAGACAGCTCCTGCCTGTTTTATAAGGCTACTCACTCTTTCCTTTCAAATGCACGTTTAAGGACCCCAGAGGGAGTATTTATTTGAGCTTGTGATCCTAAGGAATCTCTAAGGAGACATGAGTAATGCTAATTCACAGGGAGGAAAGTGGCTGCTCCTGCCTGTCCTGTATTTTGGTCCCATAATGTGGCATTACCTGATTGGGGATCATTTAAGTTGGTGGCCACTTTGAAAACCTTTTGAATTTTCTACGTTCGTTTGCTCTGCTTTTGCTTGTATGTGCAGGTTAATTGTTCTTGTAAGTATGCCTATTTTGACTAGTTCATTTGTTTGTCTGTTTGTTTGTAAGCAATTTAAAGTTGATTAAATCCTTGCTGAAGCTTGCACTCCCTTATTTATACCAGCTAGTCTATGTAATAATCAGGCAAAGGGAAGTTTCTTTAATTTAAAAATGGAAGACCTGATTTGATTTGAACCATAAAGAAACAAAAAATGGAAGACTCATGAAACTGGAAAAAATTATAGCTTTTTAAGTCCCCAAACACTGAAAACAGCCAGTGCAAAGCAAAAAAGAAAGAAAGAAAAAAAAGTAAAAAGCCCTTCCAAAAAGCTTAAAAGAGACCGTAAGAGGCCACTCTAGAACCCTTTACCAATTGCCCCCACTGAGATAATCAAACTGCTGCAATGGTAAAGAGAAAGCTAAAAAAAGGAGGGGCTGCCTCTATGTTACCGAGCAACTGGGCTGACCTTGCTACCTGCATTTCAGATAGTGGAGGCAGTTCCATAAATAACTAAAGGCTCTGCAAACTGTAACCAAAGCTTCTGACCTTCAAAATTAATTACCAGCTAGCTAAATAAGCTGCTTCTCCCAGAATTTGTTTATTGATGACTCTAATTTTTATGAATTAATTTAAAAAAAGAATTTTAAAACATATTTGATAAATGAGTCTACATTTCACCTCTACCAGGACACTGATTTAAAGTTCGTGTTTAAAAACAACTATAAGCTGAATACACTTAGAAGTAATTTAAAATTTCAGTGATCACTTTAAGAAAATGAATTCCCATTTGCTTGTCTTCTCTTTCCTCTGAGGAACTTTTGTTTGATGCTAAGAAATTATATTACTTATGTTGTGTAGTATTATATAAACATTAGTCTGGAGCTGGCCTCACAGATCAGTAAATTCATACATTTTTATTTTTAATTTTGTGTTGAGAGCTTGTCTCTAATGTTATTTTTGAATTTCTGTCTTTCATCAAGTTGAAAGCCATGGCTGGCAGTTATTGTTTTTCATGGGGCTGTCTTTTTTTTTTCCCTTCCAAGAAAAACTACTTTTTGTGCCTGGGCTTTAGGTAATTACTCTGAAAAACTTTGATATAAATTAATAGATTTAAAAAGTACACTGGAAAAAGAAAAGATGAATTGTTTATTTTAATTGATATAACAAAGCCTTAAAAAGAAACAAATTACTCTAAATCGTTTCTTTAAAGGATCCTACAAAATATGCAGACGATAAGTTATAAATATATAATAATTTTTTTATCACTTGATGGTATTATTAAATTAGATTACAATATTTCTTCAAAGAACTTTGACTGATTTAATGCTAAATAAGCATTTATATAAATTAAATAGTCTTAATATTTCCAGGAATTGATAAAAATAAATTCATTTTAGTAATGTTTTTGTTTTATGTCAACTTAAAACAATCTCTTTTTCAGTAACTTAAGTTAAATTGGATATATGGAATATGTTTTATTAAAAGGAAAAAAATAGTAATTTTGTCATAAAATGAGAGACTGGTTGTTCCAATATGAAAAAGAGAAAAGAAGAATTTAGATACATATATAGTAAATGGTTGAAGGTCAGAGGAAAGTTAAATAGAAGGTTAAAGATACTAAATAAAGAAGGCTAAACTTATGCCACAGAGAAAAGATACATGTATGTATATTTGAGTCTAATAATAAATGTATTTACCACTTAAGGATTATGGTATGAGAAATATATAACAAAGGCAAGGAATTGGAAAAGTTTGTTAAAAATTTGTTTTGTTTATTATGATTGAAGTTCTTGTTTATTGCAACTTAAAGTATAATGGGTTAAATAATAAGAATTTTTAAGAGCTTTAATAACAAATAACATAAAACAAAGAACTGGGTTTCTTGCTGTTAAAATAACATAATTTTGTTTAATTACTAGGGTAAAGAGTTGATTTATTGTTTATGTAATCTACCTTGAAAGAAAGGGTTTGGTCTTTCATTAAAATAAAACTCTTGAGTTAAAACCAAGCTACATGGTTTTAAAAACTAAGGTTTTTACCTTTAAAATATTTGATTTAAATGACTTAAGTATTGTTTCTCAGCATCTCTAATAAACTCCTGACAACTTTAAAACTTGATTTGTTTCTGTTATATATATATATATTTTTAAAATAATAATACAAAAAGTCTTTATTTAATGTTATGAGTTACATAAACATGTCAAATCAGAGAAAGTGCAAAATTTTCTTTGAGTTAAAATTTATGTCGGTAATATTTGCATGATACTAAGCAAACAAGCACAAGATATTATGTCATAATTTTATTATTTCAATTACTAACTTGGTCTCATTTTAATTTCTTTCGAACCTAACATAATCACGCCAATGGTTTAACTGGGGAAATTCAAATTGTTTCAGATGTTAGGGACTTGATAATCTCGGTATAGTCTTGATGTGTTCTTACTATATGGTATTACATATCAAGATTATTGTGTGTTATATCTGAAGCTCTTTGACAATAAGGTTTTAAAGATATTTTTGTCTGAATTGACTTTATTTGTCTTTGCATTACTTTTGTAATTTCCATGAAGTCGTTCACTTTTAAGAAGTATTATTATTATAAGTTAATCATGGCCATATTAAGTTTTGTCATCCACAGATAGGTTTTACTTTGCTGACTTTCTGAAAACACTTGAACATGATATTTCAACAAAAAAATGACTATATCAAACTTATTAAAGGATTATAATATTTCAGACATGGATAATATGGAACTAAATCAAGATTTTTAAAACTGTGTAGAAACTGACAAGCTTTTTCAAGTTGCTGCTAATCCAGAATAACAGGGAACCAAGATTAGCTGCATGAGACTGAGTAAACTAAAATAATTACCGTAAAGTTTTTATGAAAATATTGCCGATGTTCTAATTTTCATTTTATTTTTTTAAGATTCTTTAAATTGTACTTCAGGTGAAGGTTTACAGAACAAATAATTCCTCATTAAACAGTCAGTACACATATTGTTTTATGACACTGGTTAACAACCCCACAACATGTCAACCCTCTCCCTTCTCGACCTTTTTTTTTGGTGAAAATATGCATAGCCAATGATACACCATTTCAAAAATTTCTACATGGCCAGTTCACTGACATCTATTACATTCTTACAGTTGTGCTGCTATTCTCACTTTAGATGAAGGTTTACAGAACAAACTAGTTTCTCATTAAACAGTTAGTACACATGTTGCCCTATGACAATGGTTAACAACCCCACTACATGTCAACACTGTCCTTACTCAACCTTGGATTCCCTATCACCAGCTTTCCTGTCCCCTTCTGCCTTCTAGTCTTTGTCCCTGGAATGCTGTGCCTCATTAGTCCCATTTTGTTTTATGAGGCTGTCCAATCCCCAGCTGAACAGTGAACCTCGGAAGTGACTTCACCACTCAGCTAAAAGGGTGTCTGGGGGCCATACTCTTGGGGTTTCTCCAGACTCTTTCAGGCCAGTAAATCTGGTATTTTTTGTGTGTGATAGAATTTTGTTCTACATCCTTCTCCAGCTCTGTCCAGAACCCTCTGTTGTGATCCTGGTCAGAGCAGTCAGTGGTGGTAGCCTGGCACCAATATTTTTATTTTTTTTGATAATTTAAATTTGAAAAAGTTTCTTTTATGTAATATATATCATATTATATACAAATAGTTAGGATAGGTTTTAATCATAATAATGAGGTTGGCAGATATTCATAAAATTTTCCTGTCACAATAAATTCTAGAAATTGCAAGTGTCCATATATTTATTCCTTTGGGATAAATTCCAATGACTTTTAAATATCTCTATGGTTGAGAATTTTTCAGTAAAATACCTTCACTAGAAAATTCATCATAAATTCCTATCATATTTGGTAAAAAAAAAAAAAAGAAAAAGAAAAAACTTCCAAATTTTTAATATTTTTGCAAAAAAATAAAGAGAATGATAGAAAATCTTTCAGAGAATGATAGAAAACTTTGACATTATTTGATCCTTTGCTTTAGAAATAGTGTAGAGTTCTTGGAGAAAATGATTTCTTCTGGCAACGTAAGGCCGGTATCTTTTGTCATTTCTCTTGTCAGTCTTCTTTAGAAATGGATTTTTTTCTATTTAAATGTTTATTTTCTTACATTTTTTGGTTGAGTGGTTAATGGTTTTCTCCACACTGTATGTGTGCTGATCTCTAAGAAACAATTTTAACCATTGGAATTTCACTGTACATTATTCAAGGTTGATTCTAGCTGTTTGAAAAAATTTTTTCCCCCACATGATCCTTTTTTTTTCCCAATGATCTAATTTTTAGGTATAAGAAACCATTTTTATTTTCATTACCCTCCTTTAATATAAGAATCAATTATTTCAGTAATTAATAACATTATGTAGTTACAGAATATCCTACAGGTTAAAAAATGTTATGCCACATATTAAGGTTATAATTAATTATGTTCAGAATATTTTAAATGATTCCACCCATGGACTTCAAGAAAATGAATGCTGAAATGACTATGATGAGAAAAGTAGTTGTTCAAAACCAAATGGCCTTCCCTTATGTTGCTTATACAGACTCTAATATTGTTAAATATTGTCAATCTTTAATCCAATACTATAATAAATGTTTTCACAGGTTAAGGAAGCTTTTAACAGCCGAAAACCAAAATCCCCAAATCTGCCTGACATTGTTCCAAGGGACCACGTATATTAGAAAAGACATCAGATAAAAGATTCCTTGGCATCTCATTGGAAAGGACCATATATAGTTCTCCTTACTAATCCTTATGCCACTAAAGTACAGGGAGTTAAGACTTAAATGCACCTCTCCCAATTAAAGAAGACTGCAACTCCTGTTTGGACTGCCTAACCCACCAAAGTAATTAAACTGAAATTCAAACATTACAGGGATCAGAAGCAGGTGACACCTGCTGTAGACTGTGCTCCCAAAGACTCTGGACCAGGCCTGTAACCAACCCAAACCTAACAATAGTTCTTGAAATTATTGGACTTTGTTTAATACTCATTGCTTTTTCATGTCTTCTATTGACATTTTCGCTATTATTTTCTCTCTTGCAGTTACCTTATATGTTATCACTCTACTGCTCAGATATCATTGGCATTATTCTGTTGGTCATTCTAATTTGATGACCTGCTTAGAAATTAAAATCATTGCTATAATCCTATGATAGTAACTGAAAGGGTTTATTTTGTAATAGCCATCATTTGCTTACTTTTTGCATTGGTATGTTATTGTTGGGCAGCCTTCTTCAATTATGATGTGGAGGATCAAGATACCCAACCATTGCCAATCCAAATCCGAATAACAAGTCCCATACCTGGGCTTTATCCTGTTTAAATAATTATAATATAACAGGCCAAAGGACATTAGCTCTTTTAGAAGTCCCTAAGTTCTTTAGTTAAAGTTGCACATGGATAAAACACCACAGGAGAAATGGAGCAAAATATTGCTTAAACACACCAAAAGTTTATCTGGCTACACATACCTGAACAAACCAACCCTGACTTTCCCTTTTTGACATCTTTAGCTGGGTACCTAAAAGAGTAGAATCTTGGGTTGGATCTATCTTGTTTACTAAAATGATTATCCTCATATCTGTCATTGTTAATCATTGAAATAATCAAATGTTATACTGATGTAACCTATAATATTCAAAATAATAGCCATGAAAAAATATATAATGCACATAGAGTCTGCTCATTTATGTAAGAGATGGAGAGGTCTCACACCCTGGATTAGGTTTTTTTTAAGGGACGTTATTTTCTCGATGTGGCCCTACTCCACTAGTTTCCCTAAGATCACTGAAGAAGGATGCTACAGCTACGGCATGGTGAAGAAGACTGGTGGTGCCCAACTTCAATGCTGGTAGCCTTCAACTACTAATATGCATGCCACTAAAGTCCTAAAGGGAGTCCATGCAGAAGAAAGCATGCCTTTAGGTGTGTGCAGAAGATGATCTTTGAAATCCTTGATCAAAAGGAGGGAATGTCTCAGAGCCCCCAAAATTGTAGAACACTTGACCAAAATAAGGAGCCCTGGTGGTACAATGGTTAAGTGCTATGGTGAGCTATGGCGGCTAACCAAATGGTTGGCAGTTCGAATCCACCAGCCACTCCTTAGAAACCCTATGGGGCAGTTCTACTCTGTCCTATAGGGTTGCTATGAGTCGGAATCGACTCAATGGCAACACGTTTGGGTTTTTTTGGTTTGACCAAAATAAAATGGCTAATGGAGAGTCTGGTCTCATACCCCATCCTAACTTCTTCTGGCTAACAGGCTGTTAATCTTTTACACAGATCCAACCCAATCACTAAGAAATTTTTTTTCCTGTGTTGCTCAAACAGTTGCCAAAACCCTTTGTGCTCAAAAAAATTAATTTTACTTTAAGCCAGTTATCTTAATAATCTGCTCTCAGAAAATCTATTCTGTAATCACCTAGGCTTTAACTCACTTCTCCTTAACCAGGTAGCTGACTTTTACTTTTCAAAGGACTCCAAGCTTAAACTGATCCAGTCTACAATCAATCATTAACCACCCCTATCAGCCCATTCCTTTGCTATTATGCACTGTAACCAATCCCTTTTGAAACGTCCAATCAAAATAGTTCATCTTAAGTTCTTTGTTCTCACCCTTTAAAAAGTCTCCGCAGCTTTGCCATTTTGGAAGCACCTGTTCCACTCTGCAAAATCAGATGTTTTCCCTTGTCCAGACTGTTTTCAAACCGTCAATAAATATCCTTGCTTTTATTATAACAGAATAGGGGTCATTACTCTTGGACAATCAAACCCACTGCCATAGAGTCGATTCCAACTCATAGCAACCTTGTAGGTCAGAGTAGAACTGCCCCATAATGTTTACTCTTGGATAATGGGCATGGCTAAATTCTAATAAAACTTTATGGACATTGAAATTTTTCTGTGCCACACAATGTTATTATTTTTGTGATTTGTTTCAACCATTTAAAAATGTAAAAAAAAAACAAAAACAAATATATAAAAGCCATTCTTAGCTTACAGGCTATACAAAAACAGGTGATGAGCCTGATTTGGCCCAAGGCAGTGGTTTACTGACCCCTGCTCTATTCATTAACATATAATGCATGTCTCAAAGTGCTAACCCACTCTGAAGAAGTAAGTTAAATACTGGTGGGATTGTACTCATTTGAAATGAAAATAGGTAAACAAAATAGCAAAAATAGTGCCAATGTTTCTTATCCTTTATTTACTCCTCCTATACCCAAATTCCATTTTACGCCTTGCTTGTTTTTTCTTTCTCTAGGCTGCTTAGTTGGAGCTGAATGTTTTCCTGTTTGTATATATGCCTTCCTGCCATATGAAAAGGCCAAGTACTACTACACTAAGGAAATCCTTGGGGTGAACAATCCAATTAAAAATTGGGCAAAGGACATAAACAGACACTTCACCAGAGAGGACATTCAAGTGGCAAACAAACACATGAAAAGATGTTCATGATTATTAGCCACTAGAGAGATGCAAATCAAAAGTACAGTGAGATATCATCTCACCTCTGCAAAAATAGCACTGATTAAAAAAACAAACCAACCAGAAAACATCAAATGCTGGTGAGGTTGTGGGGATATTGGAACACTTATCCACTGCTGGTGGAATTGTAAAATGGTACAACCACTATGGAAAACATTATGATGCTTCCTCAAAAAGCTAGAAATAGGAAGACCTTATGATCCAGCAATCCCACTTCTAGATATATATCGTAGAGATCTGATAGCAGTGACATGAATACACACATGCACACCTATGTTCATTGCAGCACTATTCACAATAGCAAAAAGATGGAAACAACCTAAGTATCCATCAACAAATAAATGGATAAACAAAATGTGGCACATACATACAATGGAATACTATACGGCCATAAAGAATAATGATGAGTCCTTGACACATAATGTGGATGAATTTGGAGGACATTATACTGAGTGAAATAAATCAACTACAAAAAGACAAATATTGTATAATCGCATTTTTATAAGAAGACAAGAGTAGATATACATACAGAGTCCATTGCCCAATGGTAGTTACCAGGGAAGAGGGAAGGAAGCACATTTGAGATAGTAGACACTTGTTATTTTTGGTGATGGGAAAGGAAACATTGAATGTAGGTGAAGCACACACAGCTTGAGCAAGGTAAATGATGTCACTAAAAAGTGCACAAAAAGATGTTTTTCTTAAAGGATATGACAAATATAATTTTCCAACAACAACAAAAAATTGTGTGTGTGGTTACACAATTATATGAGTATGAATATGTGGGTACATATGTGTGCACAGATAGAGGTATTTCTAGGCATATGTATATGTGTGCATGCGTGTATATCCATATATATAATAAGCTACATATGGGACTGAGGTATGGATACTTCTTAGACATAACCAAATATCTCGCGAGATTGTTTTTCTGGGTTTGAAGGCTTAGGACCATAGTCTTGTGGGACAACTCAGTTAATTCGCATAATATAGTTCATAAAGTTTATGTTCTACATCCCAATGGGGTGAGTAGTGTCTAGGGTCTTACAAGCTTGTGAGTTACCATTTAAGATACAACCATTGTTATCTACTTATCTGGAATGAAAAAGAAAGAAGGAAACCAAAGACTCAGAGAAGAAAGTAGTCTACAGGACTAATAGTCTACATGAACCACAGCGTCATCTATCCTGAGACCAGAAGAACTAGACGGTGTCTGGCTGCCACTATCGGCCGTTCTGATCAGGGCCACAATTATTGGATCCTTATAGAATGGAACAGAACTCAAATCCTTAAAAAGTCCAGATTTACTGGACAGGTTGAGACTAGAGGACTCTCTGAGACTATTGCCCTGAGATGTGCTTTAAACGTTAAACCGAAATTATCCCTTGAGGTCACCTTTTAGCTAAATAACAGATTGGCTCATAAAATAAAGAATATCACCCGTGAGTAATGAGATCATTTTAAAAATAATCTGTAGGAGACCAAATGGTCAAAAATTAGTCTAAAGCAAAGATGAGACAGTAAAGGGGCAGGGAAACTAGACTACTGGAAATGGTACAACCAGAAAGGAATGAATGAGAATAATGACATATTGTGAAAAACGTAACCAATTTCACTGAATAATTTGTGTAGAAATTATTAAATGAGAACCTAATTTGCTGTGTAAACTTTCACCTTAAATGTAGTAAAATATTATTTAAAAAAACAAAGAAAAGAAAGAAATCCTTGGGGTATCACAGTTGTGATGTGAGGAATCTCTGTTCTTTTTTTACCTCTGACCCTGGATCCTTTGTGACCAAATGCCCTGATTCCCTCTAGGGCTAGGTTGCCAGAAAAAGATACAGAGTGCCCAGTTAAATTTGAATTTTCAATAAATGACAAATCATTTTTTTTGGTGTAAGTGTGTTCTAAATATTGCATGGGACGTACAGTTATTCTAAAAAAATTATTCATTTTTTAGCTGAAGTTCAAATTTAGATTGGCGTTCTGTAGTTTTACTTACTAAATCTGACAACAACTCCATTTAGGGCATGCTCTCCAGACCTAATAAGGAGAACACACACTAAAGAAAACTATTAAAAGATGGTTTTCATACTGGTTTCCATAGAGACACAGGTGCTCCGACTGGGTGTGAGAGGAAGGCTAATTGAGCAGTGTTCTTGCTCCTGCCCTAGCCCCTACTCCAACCAGAGCAACTTTAATCTGTCTTATGGACTTCTGCTTAAAATTTTAAGAAAGAGTTTGGTAAAAATAAAACAAAAAACTGAAAAAAAAAACCCCAAAACAACAAACAAACAAAAAGACAAAACAACTTGAAAACCACCGTTGTGGACTAATCTCACTGAAAAATACCTCTCTATGAATAATGGATTCAGTTACAAATTAAATGTGTTCAGTTGAAGATCAAAAAAAAGAAAAATATCTCTCTATCAAACAAGATGGGGGCCCTGGTGGTGCATTGGTTAAAACGTTTGGCTGCTAACCCAAAGTTCAGCTGTTTGAACCCACCAACCGCTCTGTGGGAGAAAAACCTGGCAGTCTGCTTCTGTAAAGATTACAGTCTTGGAAACCCTATGTGGCAGTTCTAATCTGTCCTATAGTGTAGCTATGAGTCAGAATCTACTTGACGGCAATGGGTTTGGTTTTGGGTTTTATCAAACAAGAGGGATACTTAGGAGAGTCTGTGGGAGTGGGTGACACTGCAGAACTCAAGGACTGCAGAAAAGTGGGGTCAGGTCAGGGTAACAGAATAGAGAGGGCTAGGGAGTGGCAGATCAAGAACAGAAGAGGGTGGGGGAGGGTGGGGGAAGGTGGGAGTAGGGTAGGGTACATTGGTGTGGCGGTGACTAGGAGGAAGCACGGAGGTGAGGAAGGCTCTTTCACAGGCTGATGAGCCTGGGCACCACCGGGTTAGAAAGCACAAGGAAAAGAAATTTCGACTGCTAACTCTAGTCTATTATTCAGTAACAGGTAAAGAATTTGGTTAAATCACTTTCATCTTGACAGTGCCTTTTTGGTTAGCTTTCCACAAAGACCTACTCAATGTACATGCTTAAAGCCAGCCTCTCCTGTAAACTCTTTTCTGTCTAAAATCAAAGGATTCCATGTTGCAATCACAATGAATTTGAATGTTCTGTTCATGGCTTATGTCACCCTGCTGTTTTCCATTTTAAATGTTGGTCCTTGATCCTTCTTTGGAAATTATAACTCCAGAGGAAGTGTTAATTTGTTTTAAAAATAGCTTTTTATGAAGAGAATGATGCAATAAAAGTGACTAGTAATTAAGAGCTAGATTACTTTATGATCAAAAAGTCAGCAGCAGAAACATGAATCATGCTGATGTCCTCTAGATATTTCATTTGTTAAAGCCTTATTTTTTAAAATTTAATTTTAAATAATGTTGCCTTGAATGAGATGAACCAATACTGAAGTGTACAAGTAAAATGTGAAAGTCTCCCTCCCATCCGAACCCCCAGAGAAAACCACTGTAAATAGTTTTGTGCGTTTTTCATTCCCTACCCCTCCCCTCCCTCATAACCATCAAAGATTGTTTCTTTTTGTGTGTAAACATTTCATGAGTTTTTACACTAGAGGTATCATACAATATTTGTCCTTTTGTGATTGATTTATTTCACTCAGCATAATACCCTCCAGATTCATCCATGTTGTGAGATGTTTCGCAGATTCATCATTGTTCTTTATCGTTGCTTATTATGCTAAGTAGACAGTGGATAGGTGGTAACTTTGGTGAAGGGTAAGACAGTACACAATGCTGGGGAAGCCAGTGCAACTTGTCCAAGGCAGGGTCATGGAAACTCCATAGACATATCCAAGCTCCCAGAGGGACCAAATGACTGGGCTGAGGGCTGTGGGGATCATGGTCTCAGGGAACATCTAGCTCAATTGGCATGACATAGTTTGTAAAGATAATGTTCTAAATTCTACTTTGGTGAGTAGCATCTGGGGTCTTAAAAGCTTGTGAGCAGCCATCTAAAATACTCCACTGGTCTCACCCCTTCGGGAGCAAGGGAGAATGAAGAAAACTAAAGACACAAGGGAAAGATAATGGAAAGATTAGTCCAAAGGAACAATGGACCACAACTACCACAGCCTCCACCAGACTGAGTCCAGCACAGCTGGATGGTGCCCAGCTATCACCATCAACTGTTCTGACAAGGATCACAAAAGAGGGTCCCAGACAGAGCTGAAGAAAAATATAGAACAAAATTCTAACTCACACAAAAAAAGACCAGACTTACTGGCCTGACAGAGACTGGAAAAACCCCGAGAGTATGGCCCCCAGACACCCTTTTAGCTCAGTAATGGAGCCACTCCTGAAGTTCACCCTTCAGCCAAAGATTAGGCAGGCCCATAAAACAAACGAGACTAAAGGGGCACACCAGCCCAGGGACAAGGACTAGAAGGCAGTAGGGGACAGGAAAACTGGTAGTAGAGGACCCAAAGTCGAGAAGAGAGAGTGTTGACACTTCGTGGGGTTGGTAACCAATGTCACAAAACAATGTGTGTACTAATTGTTTGATGAGAAGCTGGTTTGTTCTGTGGACCTTCGTCTAATGTACAATAATAAAAATAAATAAATAGTTTGGTGTGTGTATATACTGACAAGAGTCCCTGGGTGGCACACAAAGTTAAGTGCTCAGCTACTAACCTAAAGATTGGCTGTTCAAACTCACCCAGAGGCACCTCTGAAGAAAGTCGTGGTGATCCAACCCCCAAAGGTTACAGACTTGAAATCTCTATTGAGCACAATTCTACTCTGCACACATGGGGTTGCCATGAGTTGGAATCAACTTCACAGCAACTGGTTGGTTGGTATATATAGACAACTGACATTCTCACAGACACATAGATTTTGTCTTTGTTTTGGGGGTAGGTACCATTCTTATTCACTTTTTAAACGTCCATACAGTAAAATTTGCTCTTTTTGGTGTACAGTTCTATGAGTTTTGACAAACATACAGTAGGATGCAGTTTTTTTTTTTGTTTCAACAACAAAAAAGCATCACAGTGTAGATATTCGTATGGAAATTGCTTCTTACTCTTAATGTATCTCAGATATCTTTCCATGTTCATACATAATCAGTGGCTTGCTGGAACTGGCTCACACAGGCTTGCAGTAGACAATTGTGTGTGTCTCTTTCCAACTTTGTGTTCAACGACGTTCAATGACTTCAAGTTGGTATCTTGAAATCTGTCATGGTGGGAGTATTTATAATATGGAAATTGGAAAATGCTGCAAATTAGAACCCCCCCCAAAAGCTGATTGTTAAACATTTACCACCACTACACCACTGCATATACCTTTCATCCTCTTAAGATCATAACAGTCCATTACATTGATGTGCCATAATTTATTTAATCATTCCAAAAAATATTTCTTAAATTTGTGCTCACCCTAAGGAAATACAGAGAGCAATTTGATTCACTATGAGGCAGAGCAAATAAATAGCATGGGAAGGAGCTTAAATCCATAGTCAATGAGGCATTAATGATAGCAGCAGTTCAATTATATCTTCAGTTAGTGTTGATGTTTAGAAATTAACACAAGTTGGGACATTTCAATGTGCTGCAATGAGGGAAAAAGCTTTGCTCTAAAAAGAATTCATTCCATATAGATAGCCCCCACAGAATATGGAGCTGTAAAGTTGTAATCCTGTATGTTCAGTTCACTTGCCAATTTTAGCTTTAAGAAACCTCTGAGACTCAAATAAGCAAGCTGTGGGAACCAAAGTAGAAATACAAGATCTCTGAGATGGGCAGAAAAAATTTACTCAGAGATGGAACAGGCTGTCTCTACAAAAAACAGTCAGAGTGTGACTCAGCAGAGAGAAAAAAGACAGGTCATGTGGAAGAGCCAGAAATGGAAAACAGTAGGGCAGCTCTTGTTCACTGCACTGTCTGACATTGTACGCCATTATGGACGCTAGGCAGATCTTGACCTGGCTTATTAAACTGATGTCATATTGTCCTGGGTTTAGGTTGCATGGAGAAATACTTTTTGTGCCTTAAAGAATATTAGAAAAAGTCAGAGAAATTGTTAACTCTAACCCATACTCTTTCTTTTAGCAAGTCATTAACACGCACACATTGTAAGCCTGGCCGCTCAGCAGAAGTGCAACAAAAACTGCCTGGCTGCTGCCGACACTGCCACTATGGGAAGATTGTCACGCTCCCTAGCCTGCAGTTCCCAGTACATGAAGCCAACTCAGAGACCAGTTGCACAGAGTTGAGGAGAGAAGTAGAAGCTAACTACCATGGAGTTTAGCATATTCTATCCAGCCTATACCTAGTCAAGCCTGTTTCTGGGCTGAACACTTCTTTTGAAACACTATCTCCTTCTCTAGAAGCTTCTATTGCTGGGTCAGGTTGATCTTTATCTTTATGCTGCCTAACTGCCCAAGAAAATCAGCTTGAAATTCTGTTCTCAGAAGTTCCCCTCTCAAATTTTTACCTAGTTAAAAAATTTTGCTCTGACAGGATCACTAGTCTTGCCTAAGCTTTTTTTCTGTTTTTAAGTACATCTTAAATATAAGTGGCTAAATTTTTTATTGCTTTTATTACACAATTATTACATGCTTTTAACTGCAACATTAGTAAGACAGAGGTCCCCAGGCTGCGGAAAATTACACGGCCTCAAGCAGCTTGCTTGGCACGCCCCATAGCTTTACTTTAAAATCCTGGTTCCTTTGCTTGACATGCCCTGTAGCTTTACGTTAAAATCCTGGTTCCCCTGTCCTTAACTGCTGCCCAAAACTAGAGGAAATTGGCAGAAACCGGTTTAGGTGCCATAACCTTTTAGCTCATTAAATACCTCATACATAGTAACTTTCCTGTCTTTGGGCAGAGTTTAACTGCCATTTCTGAGCGTGCGATGCATGAAGTTATTTGTAAACCCCATTGGACCTGTGTAGCATGATTAAGAATGTTGCTGATGTAAGTTGTATTTACTTTAAACTTATAAATGCCTTAAAAGTAACCTTTCTCATCTCCCTCACTGAGCAGTCTTGGCAGCAGCAGCCCCTACTGTTTCCTTTCCTTGTGCAACAAAATTAAGATGCTTTTCTACCCTCCCACCTCGGTCTCTTGTTTATTGGCTGAGATGAGTCACACTGAGCAGAACCTGGCAACATTAGAAAATGCAGAAAAGAAAAAGAACAAAATAGTCACCATCTATAATCACACCTCTAAATATATAAGCTTTATTTAAAATACAAATAAAAATACATATGGTTCTTGTTATGGATTGAATTGTGTCCCCCAAAAATGTGTTGTAAATCCTAACCCTCGTTGTGGTTATAATCCCATTGGAAATGGGTTTTATTTGTTATGTTAGTGAGACAGTATCAGTGTAGGGTCTGTCTTAAATCAATTTCTTTGGAGATATAAAAGAGATTAAACAAGAAACCAAGCAAGCAAAGACTGGGGAAGATAGATGCCACACCACATGAAGATCACCAGGGAACTTAGGAACAAGGACCTTCCTCCAGAGCCGACAGAGAGAGAAAGCATTTCCCTAGAGCTGGCGCCCTGAAATTTGGACTTCTAGCCCCCTAAACTGTGAGAAAATAAATTTGTTTGTTAAAGCCATTCACTTGTGATATTTCTGTTATAGCAGCACTGGATAACTAAGTTATCTAGCAGCACTAGACCATCCCTGGAGATGTTTGGGAGCAGCAGAACTGTTGGAACGAGCACAGGAAGCAGGGCTGACTATGTTTCAAAGGGTGTCGCCATGGTCTCCTAGGTTTCAAAGAGTCAGATCTGCACCAATGTGGTTCCGGAGTGTGGGGCTGCCACTTAGTTTGGCTAAGAGGATGGGGCTGTAGCCCAAAGCTGAGGGGGCAAGGCTGCCATGCCCAAGGGGCAGAAGAACAGGGCCTACCAGGGGCTGAGGGGGTGGGGTCGCCACTCAGATGGACTAGGAGTATGGGGCCGCCCAAAGCCAAGGGAGCAGAGTTGCTGACAGTGGAGTATGTGATATTCACCAGTATTGCTGGTCTCACTGGAGTGATCATCACAATAGCCCCAATTCTCACAAATGGCTTCAGCTATGGAGGTTATCTGGAGGAGTTATTTTGAGATCTTCTTGTATACACACCACTTTTGTTTTTATCATCTACTTCATTGGCTTAGGGATTCACAGCATTGGGTAAGGTCCTCAAATCCTCATTTCCATGCCCTAGCCCCCAACCTTGCATAATTCTTTGCCCCAAATTGTCTTTCTTTGGCTGTTTCCATGGAATCGACCAGGGTCAGGAGTATGGATAACAATCATTCTCACAAATGTGCAGAGTCTTTTGAGAAGTGGGATGATCATGACTCCCACTGTAAGCATCCTCAATTTGAGGGGCTGCCTACTGAGGTAAGAACCTATGGATAAGGACAGACTCTTGTTAGGAGCTGTTAATGTTATTGCTGTTAATATTACTCTTATTAGTATCATTACTAGCTCAGCTCAATGCTGGGTCCTGTAGAGGATATCCACAAAGTTCTGACCGTCAATGAACTTCCAATATCATTGGCAAAAGGCCAATGATATTATTATTGAGCTAATTATTATTAGCTCTTGAAGAGGTAGTGTTGCATGTTCTGAGACCCTCTCCAAAGGTAATAATAATAGCCCACATTTATTAATAGTGTTTACCTTGTGCCAGCCATGCTGCATCATATGGATTATCTCATTTAAATACAGCAATAAACTACGAGGTAGGTACTTTTTTGTCTCCATTTTGAGACAAAAAGACTAGGGCTCTGAGATATTAAGTCAACTGTAAAAATCTCACAGCAAGTAAATCGTGGAGTTGGAATTCAAACCTAGGCCTTTTTTATTCCAAAGAATGTGCTCTTTTGTACTAATTTGGAAGACCTTTCTAAATAAGATAAACAACCTGAAGCCAGAAAATAAAAGATCGATAAATTTGAATATATATGTGTATGTACACACACACACATACATAATTTTGCATGGCAAAAAGAGCCATCATATATTGTTGATGTGTTGTGAGATTGTTAACCATTGTCATAGGGCAACATTTGTAGTAACTGTTAAATGGGAGACTATTTTGTCCTGTAAGCCTTCATCTT
>NW_004443987.1:1127398-1156796 GCF_000243295.1 Trichechus manatus latirostris
ATTTAGAGGGTTAAAATGTTGTGGGGTTGTTAACCAATGTCATAAAACAGCATGTGTGTTACTGTTACATGAGAAACTATCTGTTCTGTAAGCCTTGACCTGAAGTACAATAAAATATTAAAAAAAAAAGAGCCATCATAAATAAAGCCAAAAGAAAAATCAGCACAAAAGAGCTACTTTGTACAGTTAATTTTAATTGACTACTGTACTGTCCCCAAGTTTTGCTGTGAAATCCTAGTCAAGTTTTCTAGAAAAAAAGCATTCTTGGCATGGGCTTTCTTTGAGGTTTTAAGAACACGCTTGGAAATTATGATTAGATAGTGAATGATCAGGAAACTGGATTCGAGGGAACTCAAGTCTGCCTCATGGTAATTATCGTGGGTGTTATGGCTTATGTTTACTTGCTCATAAAATGTTAGATTGAAGAATAAATAGTAGGAGAAGTTTGACTTGTGGTACCTCAAAGTACTCTAAGAATGATTAAAGTCTTTAGATTAGAGTCAGAATTAAAAAGAATAGCTCAGTCCTCATCTGTTGTTGTTAGGTGCTGTCGAGTCGGTTCCTACTCATAGCGACTCTATGCACAACAGAACAAAACACTGGCAGGTCCTGCACCATCCTCATAATTGTTGTTATGCTTGAGCCCTTTGTTGCAGCCGCTGTGTTAATCCATCTTGTTGAGGGTCTTCCTCTTTTTCGCTGACACTCTACTTTACCAAGCATGATGTTCTTCTCCAGGGATTGGTCCCTCCTGATAACATGTCCAAAGTGAGACGAAGTCTTGCCATCCTCACTTCTAAGAAGCATTCTGTCTTTACGTCTTTCAAGACAGATTTGTTCATTCTTTTGGCAGTCCATGGTATATTCAATATCCCTTGCCAACACCACTATTCAAAGGCATCTATTCTTCTTCGATCTTCCTTATTCATTGTCCAGCTTTCACATGCATGTGAGGCAATTGAAAACACCATGACTTGGGTCAGGTGCACTTTAGTCCTTAAAGTGATATATTTGCTTTTGAACACTTTAAAGAGACAAAGTTCCGTTGCTATTCATAAGGTTTTCACTGGCTATATTTTTTTGAGAAGTATACCACCAGGGCCTTCTTCCTTGTATTTCTTAGTTTGGCATCTCAGCTGGAACCTGTCCACCATGGGTGACCCTGCAGGTATTTGAATACTGGTGGCGTAACTTCCAGCATCACAGCAACACGCAAGCCACCACAATATGACAAACTGACAGATGCATGGGGTCCATAGGTATAGGGGTTAGGATTCCAACGTATATTTTGGGGGCAACAATTCAATTAATAACATCCCCCCTTTTAAAAATTATAAAAACAACACATGTCCATTGTATAAAGTTTAGAAAATACAGAAAAATATTTGGAAGAAAATAAAAACCTCACAGTTCTACCACCTGTTGTTGTTGTTGTTAGTTGCCATCCAGTGGATTCCAACTCATGGCAACCTCATGAGTGTAGAGAACTGCTCCATAGGGTTTTTAAGGCTGTGAACCTTTTGGAAGCAGATCACCAGTCCTCTGGGTGAGTTTGAACCATTAATTTTTCAGTTAATAGTTGAGTGCTTAACCGTTTGTGCCACCTAGGGACTCTCTATCACCTAGAGACAATAATTATCTTTTTTTTCCCCTAACATTTTATGGATGAATTCTTCCCTCTGTTGTCAAATATTCTTCTGAAACATTTATTTTAAAATGACTACCTGGTATACCAGTTTGTCATTTTTCAAAGTAAATCATGTGGCCATTACTGTATTTGTATGTAACTCTTTGTGTATAACTTTATTTCCTCGTGATTCATTTACTAGAAGTGAAATTCCTGGATCAAAGAGAAGGAATGCTTTCAAAGCTGTTGAGCTGTATTATCAAATTGCTCTCTGGGAAGTTGGTACCACTTTGCACTTCCACCAGCTTTACATGTGAAAGCGCCCATTTCCTTACATCCCAGTTAATTACTGTTTAAAATTGTTTTCCAATTTGAGATGCTAAAAGTGCTATCTTGTTTTAATATTCCTTTCTCTGATTACTTCTGAGGTCAATTTTTTTTCCACATTGTTATTGGCCATTTCTTAAATATATTTTTTCATGTCTTCTGAATTCAGGTGTGTATTTTTTTTTCCAAATAAGAAATACCATCAAATTGCATAATGACCACTCTCAGTTTCACAAGCCCCATCCCTGCCTCTTTCCTCTCCATAGATGACCAAGGAAATTATTTGTCTGAAACTACATAAGAAACCTCATTCCACACAGTTCCAACGTATCATGCGCGAACAATTGTGTAAGAAAGGACCTGACTCAGCAATTCTAGGAAACTGGTTCCCTAAAGTCACCTTTAAGTCAAAAAATTAGTAAAAACCATTTAGCCTTAGGCATTGTGCTCTCTTGAATAATTATCTGTGTGAAGTCAGTTTCAAAAAAGAGAAACCCCAAAGGTCAGACTAGAGCTATATTTTAGGGTAAATCAGTAATTATTTCAATTGTTATTCAAGACAATGCTGTATGGAATCCTACTGACCACAGATTTTTTTTACTAGTGATAAGCTGGGGTATAAGAATCTTTGGAAGTTCTCTCTTTCTTTGAACATTTTTGACTCTATAGTTGAAGTGTTACCCCAATTTGCAAATTGTATATTAAATAAACTTCAATTAGTTTCTATTATTGGCTTAATACGATTTTTGTTTTAACACAAGGAATAAATTTCACCAAGAAGGTGAAAAACTTGTACATAGATAACTAAAATATTACTAAAAGAAATTAAAGAAAACCTAAATAAATGGAAGGACATTCTGTGTTTTGTGGATTGGAGGGCCTAATATAGTTAAGATGTCAATTCTACCCAAATCAATCTATAAATTCAATGCAATCCCCATCAAAATTCCAACAGCACCTTTTATGGAAATATAAAAGTCAATCTTCATATTTATATGAAATGGCACCAAAACCCAAAAACCATTGCCGTCGAGTCGATTCCAACTCATAGCAACCCTGTAGGACAGAGTAGAACTGCCTCATAGGGTTTCCAAGGAGCGGCTGGTGGATTTGAACTGCTGACCTTTTGGTTAGCAGCTGAATGCTTAATCACTGCACTGCCATGGAATGGCAAGGGACCCCAAATAGTTAAAGTAATCTTGAAGAAGAATAAAGTAGGAAGACGTCATATCCTGATTTCAAAATGTGGGACAAAAAACTTGATTTGACCTTTTGTCTCTAGTTCTTAAAAATAACCCTTGGAATTTTCTAGCATTCAAGGTGTCTTTGCTTTTCTAAAACAGCTAGACAACACTTAAAAATGTGCAAATGAGTTGGAAGACCCCAGCTCATCACCTAGCAACTAACTTCAAGAAGGGAAGGGGGCACGATGCAGTCAATAATACATATTCTTTGTATTGATCATAACTATGCATTAAGGCCTCAGTCATGCATATACACTGAGGCCCCAATGACTATTATAAGGGATTCTGAACTTTGGCGTTTCCTTTTGAGCTTCTAGATTGATGCATGTGGGAGGACTGGCACATCTCTGAGGACATGAAGCTCCATGCCGAAAAGTGCCCCCAGACCTTGCCTTCTTCATGTATATTCTTTTGTGGTTATATTAAAAAGGTTATATTGAGTATAGCTCTTTCCATGCGTTCTGTGAGTCATTCTAGTGAATTATCAAACTCATTGGGGCAGTGAAAGCCAGCAGGGCCTGGTGCCTACCTATTTGATTAGAAGAGTCCTTCTAACTTGTGAGGACTCAGCTTTGGACTGGTGGACAGAAGAGAGCTGTGCAGGAAGTCATTTTGTAAAGATCTAACTCTGGGTGGTTAGGGTCAGAGAGAGAGAAAACACCACGTGGGTGGCTGGTGTCAAAGATGGAGAAGTGGGAAAATGGGGATGTGAATTATCTTTCCATTTTGGGGATCAGCCTTATATTGATTATTATTAACACACAAAACATACTATACAGCTACAGTAATTAAAATAGCCTGGTACTGGCATAATAATAAACATATAGACCAATGTAATAGAATTGAGAGTCCAGTCATAAATCCATACATCTATGGTCAACTGATTTACAACAAGGGTGCTAAATCCATTCAATGGGGGAAGGAAGAGTATCTTCAATAAATAGTGCTGGGAAAAGTGGATTTCTACATGCAGAATGATTCAGTATCCATGCCTCACACCATACACAAAAACCAATTCAAAATGGATCAATACCTAAATGTGAAAACTAAAACCATAAAATTCTTAGAAGAAAATATAGGGATGTGGCTGAAGGGCCCTATTTTAATGATGGTATAAAAATGGTGTGGCATCAGATCTCAGGAGGAAGAGAGCAAATTACCATCAGCATCAGACCAAAGCTGATGACTCCTATGAGGTGGAGGTCAGACATATCTTCACTCTACAACATTTTTTTTTTTTTTTTACCAATTCTGACACCAGCTGTCCCTCCCACAGCACTCTCTACTTCTCTACTGGGTTCAATAATTCATTGCGATGGCCACAAAGAACTCACAGACCATACTTACAGTTATGGTGTTTATTAGCAAAGTAAGATTTTGGCATAGTGGTTAATGCGCTTGGCTGCTAACCAAAAGGTCAGCTGTTTGAAACTACCAGTTGCTCCACGGGAGAAAGATGTGGCAGTCTGATTCCGTAAAGAGTTACAGCCTTGGAAACCCTATGGGGCATTTCTACTCTGTCCTATAGTGTTGCTAAAAGTCGGAATTGACTTGATGGCAATGAGTTTTTGGTTTTAACAGGTTACAATTCAGGATCAAAGATCAATTTGGAAGTAACAGGAACAACTCAGGATACAGCTTCCTCTTGGCTGCTGCCACTGGGCCCTCACTCTCAGCCTGGGTCCTGTGCTCTTGGCCTAGCCTCTGCCACTGCTCGGACCTGGCCTCTGTTCTGCTCAGGCAAGTGTTACAGCTTTTTAGCTCCACCAACAAGTGCCTGGAGGCACCCCACTCTGCTAGCAAGCCTCCTGCCTGAAGGTGCTCAGCTGTCTCGCTCCATGAGTTGGCATACCCACTGTAGCCACCTCACTCTGTGGGTCGGCATGCCCGCTGTAACTGCCTTGCTCCATGGGCCAGGAAGCTCACTACCATCTCACACCAGTCTCCTGGTTCTGCTGCTGCCCTTTCTCTGCTGCACTTGCTCCCACTTCTTGCCATCTTGCGCATTCTCCAGTGTTATAGCTGTCTCCTGGGTTTAGGAGGTTCTCAGCACAGAGATCCTGGGTCCAAAAGATGTGCTGTGCTCCTGGCTCTTCTTCTTGATGGTAGTGAGGTCCCCCTCCAGCCTCTTGGATTGGTTCCCTTTAAGCCTAGTGGGATGGCAAAACTGACCAATCCCTTATAAGGGTTCCATGCACCTCATTTGCATAATCCCACTCCACAAGAGTTCCATGCATCTTATTAGCATTATTAGCAAGCTGTCCAATCCCCTTGGTGGGTCACAAGCACCTTATTTGCATAGTCTTACCCAATCATTTCATGGGCGTCAAAAGACCACGGCTAGAATGGCCATATAATAGTAATTTACTACACTGCAGATGGATTTTCAGATATGACAACAAACACATGAGCAGCAAAAGACAAAATAGATAAATGGAACCTCATAAAAATTAAATACTTTTGTTCATCAAAGGACTTTATCAACAAATTGAAAAGACGACTTACAGATAGGTAGAAAATTTTTGAGAACCATATAGCTAATGAAGGTCTAATATCCAAAATATGTTTAGAAAAAAAAAACTTCTACAACTTAACAACGAAAAGACAAACAACCCGGTCAAAAAACAAGCAAAGGACTTGAACAGACTTTTCACCAAAGAGAATATTCAAATGGCCAACAAACACATGAAAATATGCTAAACATAGTTATCCTTTAGAGAAATCCAAATAAAAACTATAATGAGATACCACTTCACCCCATTAGAATGGCAATGACATTAGAATGGCAATGACAAAAAAAAAAAAAAAAACAGGAACAAATAGATGTTGGCAAGGTTGTGGAGAAACTGGAATCCTCATCCATTTCTGGTGGGAATGTAAAATGGTATAGTTGTTACCATAATAACGCAGATTGGCTCTACTTGCCACAATAGACAATTCTGAGACAGGGGAGAGATGAGCAGCAATATTATATATCGATATATAGGAGACAGAGGGGAATAGATTCCTCCAAAAATCCATCTCCCTCACTGGAGATCAGCCGAAGGCTTTTATAGGGACAGGATTATGGGTCTTAGAAGTTTGTGTTAGTTCCCTCTTGAGGTGGTCACATCCCAGATGAGTTAATCTTTTCTCGTGGGTTATCTGATGACATCCTGCTTTTCTTGTCCCAAGATGGGTGCTTTCTTCGGTTTGTCATTCCTAGATCATCAGCACTTGTTTTCCACCCTCCAAGGAGGAACATCGGTTAATCTTAAACTTTTTATAGAGACTGGAACGGGGGTGGGGGGGTGAGGAACAAGATCATGAGACAATGCAGGGGGTAGCAGTGGGGAGTAATAATAGTGAGCTGGACCTATGCAGCCTCTTCCGTAGTCATTGCGGAAAACAGTTGGTCGTTCCTCAAAAAGCTGAACAAAGAACTACCATATGACCCAGCAATTTCAATCCTAGGTATATACTCAGACAAATTGAAGGCTGGAATGAAAATAGAAACCTGTACACCAATGTTCATTGTAGCACTTTTTACAATAGCCACAAGTGGAAAAAACCGAAATGTTCATCAATAGATGAATGGATAAGCAAAATGTGGTATAAATGCACACAATGAAATACGACTCATCCATAAAGATAAATGAAGCCCTGATGCTTGCCACTAAATGGATGAACCTTGAAAACATCATGCTGAGTGAAATAAGTCAATCACAAAAGGACAAATACTGTATGATGTCACGTATATGATATAAGCAAGTACATAGAAATTAAAGATTATTCATGGTTACCAGAGTTGGGAGGGAGGGGGAAAGGGGGAACTTTTGTTTGAAGAGCACTGAGTTTATGTTAATGGTGGTGGAATAATTTGGAAAAGGATAGACAGAATGGTTGCACAACTTGAAGAATGCAATCTATGTTACTGAATTATACATGTAGAAGTTGTTGAATTGGCTCATGTTTTGTTATGTATATTTTCACCACACACACACACACACACACACACACACACAAATGTGGCTGAAGGAAGAGACAGCTATCAGGATCTGCTTTTTCCAACTTCTTATTTCTCTGACTCCAGGCTGGTCATGCAGCATTAAACTTTGACAAGGCCACTGCCATCTTGACAGGTCTGAAACAGAAAACCTCCTTTGGGAGACCTATGTGGGACAATGAGTTTTCTATAGTAGCTGCTACTCATCCAGAGTAAGTATGTCCTCTTTTAGTCAGTTGAGTTTGCAGATTGTGAAAAGGTATCAGAGCATGTGGAACAGTCTTGGGAAAAGATCTCTGCAGCAGAAAGTATTTGCACCATTCTTAGATTCCTGCTTAAAATCAAGGAGATTTCATCCAGGATTTTAGCACAATAAGGAAGATCTTGTAATTGATGAGAAGATGTTTGCTGCCCCAGCAAGCCCCAATTCAAACACTGAGGCAAAGAGACTCAGTTCTGATCTATACTACAGAGAGAGAGACAGAGACAAAGAGAGAACTGAAGCGATTCAAATGTACTTTTTGGCCTTAATTGCCTATACTGAAAGTAAAAATGGTTTGGATTGTATTATCTGGTTAACTGGTGACCGGACCTCAAGTCTTTCTGGATGGGTTTTGAGACATGTTAGAGGTTAGGAAAACTTGGTGCTATGAAACCAGCCATTCCAATGGGAAGGAGATTAAGCTGATTGTGTTAGATAAACTCTCAGAAGAAGTTGGCAGGGGAAGATAAATTCAGTTCCAGAAATATCATTTGTTACCTTCTATAAGCCCAGCACTCACTATTTTAGAAGCTATGGAAGTTGAAAGAGAAGTAGAATATGGTTCCTGTTCTCAGGGAGCACACATTTTAATAAGAGATGTATACAATCAACTCAAAGCAGAATATGATGCACTCCATGAAACAGGTACATGGACATCTGAGGGAAGAAAAGTCTATAGTCACATAGGGATGATCCAGAAAGGCTTCATGAAGACAGTGGAGAGAACACTTTGTAACTCACATTCAGAAGATGTTGGGTCCGAATGCCGGTTCTGACACTTTCCAGTTCTGGACCTTGAACTAGAAAACCCTCTGAGCTTTAGATTTATCATCTGTAAAATGGGGATTATATTAGTAAATGCCTGCTTTACTCACTGCAGGGTTGTTGTGTAGATTAAGCAAGATGATACATTAAATATGCTCTGTAAACTGTAAAGCAGTATATAAGTGAGATTATGTTAATGTTCGTATTATTTGAGTTGAACATAGTTGAAGCTGTGAGAGTGGATGAGATTGCCAGGAGACGGACTGGCAGAAGACAGGAATGCCTACATTATGTGGAAAAGGAAAAAGATAAATAAGGGAAGATGGAAGAGAACCTGGAGAAGTAGTCATAGAAGCCAAGGGAGAATTTTTTAGGGCAGCGGGGTCAACGGTATTGGAGGAGTGGCAGGGTCCAGGAAATGCTTATTTAGTTTAAGGACAATCTAAGTATATTTAAAGACAGAGCAGGATTCAGTAGATAGGAATGCGATAAAGATAAAAAAGAGAGGAGAGGACTAGGATGGCCACAATATTGTTATCAACAATAACAAGGGTTGGGGAGGATGTGGAGAAATTGAAGCTGTACTACATTGCTTGTGGGAATGTGAAATAGTGTAGGCACTTTGGAAAACTCCTTGGCAGTTCCTCAAAATGTTAAACATAGTTACCACATGACCTAACAATTCCACTCCTAGTCATATACCCAAAATAATAGAAAACAGGGACTCAGATACTTGTACACCACTGTTAATAGCAGCATTATTCATAATAGTCTTAAGGTTGAAACAACCCAAATGTCTATCAACTGATGAATGAATAAACAAAATGTGGTATATATATACCATGCAATATTATTCAGCCATAAAGAGAAATGAAGTTTTGATACATGCTACAACATGGATGGACCTGGAAGACATTGTGATGAGTGAAAGAAGCCAGTCATGAAAGTCCAAATATTGTATGATTCCATTTAAATGAAATGTTAAGAGTGGGCAAATTTATAGAGACAAAAAGTAGAATAGCCATTGCCTAGGGTTGCGGGGGGTGGGGTGGTTGGGAACAAAAGGGGGGCAAATCCTAATAGGCACAGGGTTTCTTTTTGGGATAATGAATTAGATAGTGGTGATGGGTGCCCAACTTTGTGGCTGTACGAAAGAGCAGTAATTGTACACTTTAAAGAGTCCCTGGGTGGTGCAAATTGTTAACGCGCTAGGCTGCTAACCGAAAGTTTGGTGGTTAGAATCCACCCAGAGGCGTCTCAGAAGAAAGGCCTGGAGATCTACTTCCAAAAATCAGCCATCAAAAACCCTATGGAGCCCACAGTTCTACTCTGACACACATGGAGTCACCATGAGTTGGAATCAACTCAATGGCAACTGGTACACTCTAAGGAGAATGTTATGGTGTGTGATTTATATCTCAATTTTAAAAAAATGTAAAGAGAAAGATGAGAGAAGAAAACTGAAGGTGAGACCTAAAGCACAGTTGGAAAGATTAGTCTTGGCAAGAAATAACACCATCTTTTCAGAATGAGAAATCTTGAGGTGGAGATAAACTCTTCACAGAGCATGGTTTTTAATGGTAGCTAACACATACGCACTTCCTATGTGCCAGGCATTTTTCTAATTGCTTTACATCTTATTCATTTAATCCTCAAAATAACCTTAAGAGGTAGGTACTATTTTTATCCCCATTTCACAGATGGGAAAACTGAAACACAGAGAGGTTAAGAAACTTGCTTAAAATCATGTAGGTGGGATAATTGCCACAGCTGGGATAGGAATCCAGACTGGCTGCAGAGTCTAGCACTGAACCACTACACTGTACTGTATCTCTCAAGTCTCTATATTCTTAATAAGGTAGGTAAGGCTGAGTGCTGAGGGTGATAAAAGTGATAAGGGCTGTGAGCACAAAAGGTTAGAAAACCACCATGAAGAACACGGGAGGGACTCAACACCTGAATTTTTATTCAAGGTTGTTGGCAGTAGAGGCCTAGCGGAGGTTGTGGTGATTTGTATCACACCCAGTCAGCCCAGTTTCTCCATTCTCACTAATAACATTCAGCAGCCTTTGCAGAATTCTAGCCCTTACTATTCTATTCCTGCAGGTCTGTGGCAGGAGTTTTCCTACGTGGTCCTTGGACTTTAGCAAAAAGCCTGCACAAATACCATCAACAGTCTAGATTCTAGGAAAGGGCAATTCTATTTCAACAAATAAAACTTCTAAATTACAGGAATAAGGATGGTAATCTGCATTTTGTCTCTCCTTTGTATCTTCAACAAGTTAACTGTTAGGTTTGGGCAGCCACTTAAGGATAATAATGTGCCTCTCCAGCCTTGACTCCCTGGCATTCTTTCTTGATTGCATTCAACTTTGTCATATGTGAGCTCCACCAACCTAAGAAGTTCAGAAGCCACAATTACAAAGCCCATTAATCCTTTCTTAGGAAGATAACCATAAATCCTCCTGGGAATTCATGACTGCAACAAAGTCTGATAGGAGAGCTTGGTGGTTGACATTCACACAATTTAACCCCAGATGATTTTGCTGATTCCAAGTGTTACTATCTCCTGGACTTGGGTTCATAATCTCCCTTCCTTCCCACCCTCACAGAAGATTTCTAAGTAGGGTGACTTTTTAAATAAAAATTTATTGAATAATTAATGACAAAACATAATAAACATAAATAACAAAACGATGAACATAAAATTACCAAGAACCCCATCCCCATATAACACCAACGATGTACATTCTTACTGTCATTTTAAACATGGTTTTACCCAGTGTGAACAGCAATTTATGCTTTAATATTTTTGCTCATCAAAAAATGAAGGATTTTCTTAACTGCTCAATAAGTCTTTTGTTACTTTTTCTGGGCTCTCCATTTATGGAAGAAAATCTTGAAAGTACATTAATATGTTTATGTTGCTATTAGTTTGTAACGTTCTGCTGGAAACAATTGCAAAAACTTGAACTCCATCTTAGGATGATTCATTTAGTCAACAGGGGCTCTTTAGCCACATTTTTATTAAGGGCATTAATAAGTAGTTTTTTTAAAAGGTAAAGAATTTAGAATTTTAATACATTTTTTGGGGCTTCTGGTTACCTATTCACAAAGGACTCATTTACCCAAGGACATAAGCAAAATGACTTTTCTTTCTCCCTTCAAAATGCCTTTTATTTCAACCATCTATCTACCCTTGGCCTGCAGCAACCACACCTGCCCTGGGATGTCAGTAGTCACAGTGAATCACTAAGAGGAAAGAGGACTGGGGCCCTAAAAGGGGGGAAAAGCCATACTTCATTGTGCTCAAAGACAATTCAACTCATAGATTTCTAAGAATGTTTCTACTGAGTTAGCATTATAGCATCTTTTTCTCTACCCTTAAGTGACCAAGAATGAACAAGTGGTTGTTTCTAATTATCCATAAACTTATATGGCTTGAAGGATTATTGTTTTTTTCAGTCACTAGTATGAACACAACAAAGGTAGGTCATGAACTCATGGTAGCTAATTGTATTTAGTCTATTAATCGGACATCAGTAGAAAGTACTGATGGTGTTTTCATAGGGAAAGACTGGGATACCACTGCTGTTGACAATTTGTTTATCCAGATTTTAGCTATCTATATTAAGTTTAATACAGTTTTAGGAAAATGCACAATGGAACCTTGAAGCTATCATTCCTATCAGACAACTGCTAATCAAATTGTCATTGGATCTTCAATGACCTTGATTTGGAATCTTAGTGTTCCCTTGAAACTTATGAGTTCCTAATAAGGAAAGCTTCGCTCTCAAGGTCTAAATATACTATACTTCAAGATATGGCTGCTGCCAAAATCAACATACCAAGGTCTGAATATTGATGGAACTAGGCAGAAAAGGTAATGATAATAATAAATCAACATCCTGACTTGGGGATGATCAGGATACTCACAAAGCTCCTCAGCTGTTTTAACGAAATTTTCCTTTTTAGGTTGTAATATGAAATACCGTATCCAGCAAATTTTTTTTGTAAATGTTTGTATCAGAGTAGAAAATCCCTCAATTTCAATGTCGCTCATGAAGTTGATTATCTTTGTATTCTTTTGCTTTGCATGTAAGCAATATGCTATTACATTCTCTAAGCCTACGTCAGGCTTTTAATTCACCTGACCACAATCCTAACCCAGGGGTAGGATTCTGAGAATACAAATAGGCTTATGAGTAGTTCCAGTAGAACTTTACTACTTATTAAGGCAACTCTCAACCTCTTGAGGTTGGCCTGATGGAGAGAAACCATGTTTCCCTTTAATGCCACTATGAGAGAGAAAACACTAGGCTGGAAGACCCATAGGTTAGAGCCAGTGGCACTACCTATGCTCATGCCTGTCTACAAGTAAGTAGGCAGGGACAGACTTAACGGTAATCTGACTGCTTGTGCTCTACATCTGGTCCTCTTAAAATAAATGAGAATATAGACATTTTAGGGTTTGCTATGTTTTACCAGAATAAATATGCTTATAAGGTAAATTGTAGGTTAGTGACTACCTGAAAGATTGGATGAAATGTACTTTGTTCATTTATTTCTGTTCAGTTTTTATCTTGAACACGTGAAAAATTAGTGGCTTTTTTTGAGTTTTAGAACAGATGAATAAATGTCAACAGTCTCTTATATGCTGGCACACACTCAATCCAGTACTAACATGTCTTTGCCTTAACTCTGAACTGTATGTGTGAGCAGATCTACTATCGACATAAAAATGCATTTTGATATTTGGATTTTTCTAAACACTCTGCTCTGCTAGGCTTTGTTTATTTGCCGTCTGACCATTTCACATCTCTAAGAACTTGCTATTTTTTCCCAGGAGACTCATAAGGAAGTTCTAGAAAGTTCTCAAAGGGCAAAGCCTTATTACTCCCGTTGAATGCAAACTAAACAAAAACAAAGTTCCAGAAAACACTGCTTCTGAGATTCTCAAATACTTTCATCGTAAGAACAAATGGTTAACTTAAAAGTAAAAGCAGAGCTATGGCAATATAACATTAAAGTACAATACTGTGGTAAGGGTAGGAAACAAGTCTAAGGTTTCTCCCTTGGTCTTCACAGCTTTTTAAAAGCAAAAAGGTCATGTATATCAATTTGCAGGGTACTAAAATTATGTTCAAAGTTTATTTCAAGTCACAGAAAATATACAAACTAAGACAACAGAAATGAAGTGATTTTGCTTTGAGAGGTGATGCGAGTCCTCCACCTGGCACCAATCTGAGCCGTTCAAGGGGGAGGATGTAGAAGTCATCTTTTCAACATTTCAACAGAGTTACGGAAAAATTTTCCAGATTTGTTGCCAGGTATTTTGAAAACCTATAAGATAAAGTCAGGAGAAAGCCATTAGAAGTAAAGACAAAGTTCTCTTCCCCAAACATCAGGAAAAAAATAAAAAAGGCTGTGAAGGGAGGATATATATAAGATCACTACAAATCACCAGGGACAGATTTCTAAGGTGTCTGCCTCCTGCCTTCCAAAAGCAATCGTCCCTTACAGCAGGGTTTCTCAACTCAGCACCACTGACATTTTGGGCTAGATAACTCTTTGTTGCGTGGGGATGCCCTGTGCATTATAAGATGTTTAGCAGCATGTCTCTACCCACTTAATGTCAGTAATGCATCCCACCCTCTATTTGTGACAACCAAAAATGTCTTCAGACACTGTCAGATGTCCCTTAGGGGGCACAATTGCCTCAGGTTGAAAACCACTGATCTACTGTATTTTTACGCAAATAATGTGCACCTTCTACATTTGTTTGCCAACCACTCCCTCCCCTCTCGAGATATTTTCACAAGTGTCGGGTATGCCAGTTTTCTTTACACGTTGCTGTAAAAAAAATTAGCATAAAGCACTAACAAAAATACCCTGGTGGGGAGGAGTAGTTGGCAAACAAACATAGAAGGTGTGGGTTATTTGCATAAAAATATGGTAATAGTAATGATATCTAAGCCTGTCAGTGATGGCAGAGATGGACCACAACTGGCTAGGTATAAGATAAAGGGAAAGCTAACATTTTGGCCACAATATGCAAAAGTACCAGCAAATATACATCAAAACTTTGCCCATATAAAATTGCAAAGAACTAGACACACACACACACACACATGAATGCAGATTTTTAAAATATGGTGAAAACCGAGTAAGGTCTGTAGTCTAGTTAACAGTAATGTACAAATATCAATTTCCTGATTTTGATATTGTATACAGCTATTCAAGATGTCACCATTGGGTAAAGGGTACATGAGATACTTTATGCTATTTTTGCATCTTCCTGTGAATCTATAATTATTTCAAAATAAAAAGTAAAAAACAAAAAACCTTGTCCTATAGTTAATGTGCAAGACTCCAAAATGAGGTATTTTATAAGTAAGAATACATAATGAAAGAACCTTCAGAAATATTCTACCTCCACTATCCAAAAACACTAATTTTCTCACATAGTAGGGATGCCTTCTCTGGCATAAATAAACTGGAAAAAGTAAAAGAGGGGAACAGCTTATCTATTCCTCTGAATATAATAGCTAGTTTATGCTTTTAGTGAAGAAAATAGAACACCTAGGGTATCTGGAATGAAATGTTCGAGTAGTAGTCACACCAAAAGCCTGGAGAGCCATCCATCTACACCAGCTTCCCGTTATAGTTCAGTCATTTCAAGTCTAAACTTAGCTATGACACATATTTACAGTTGGGATGTTTTAAAGACAGTTACAAATATAAATATAAATATTTTTATTGTGGTAAAATATATATAACATAAACTTGCCACTTTAACCATTTTTAAATGTACATTTCAGTGGCATTAATTATATTTACAATGTCATATAACCATCATCACTATTTGGTGTGTATCCTTCCAGAATTAGTTATATTATTACAAGCTGTCCCATCAAAATGTAGAAAATCAAAGAATTTCAATAAAATGTGTGACTATTTCAGATTACACATTTATATATCACCCCAAACAGAAACTCTGTACCCATTAAGCATTAACTTCCCATTCCCCACAATAATATTCTGAAATACAATTTATTGAGACTGCTAATTAGTCTAAGTGAGTTCACTATTATATGATAACATATGGGGGGGCATTATAATGTGGGGAGGAAAAAAGGAGAAACTCAAAAGGTGATTATTCCAGTTGATATTGGAACAATGTGAATTTTATACTGTCTCTAGAAAATGGAATTGTTCCAGAAATACAAAGATGTTGGGGAAAAATAATTAAACAAGAAATACCAATACCTATAATCAACGTAGGTCACATGATTATGAGGCAGGTTATCTGGATACTTTTTACCCAACCGATGAGCAAGAAAAATAAAGGCAGCAGTGTATAGCAATCTCTAAAATGTACAGAAACTGATGATGATGGTGTAATCTGCTACCTCTAATTATGTGCTGTAATAGTTTAACGTCAAAATATTCAATATAAAATACTGTAAATTAAAATATTTACACATTTTATTGAAACTTTGTATTTTCTACATTGTGATGGGACAGCTTGTAATAAAATGTAACTAATTCTGGAAGGATACACAACAAACTATATTTAGAAGTAACATCTGAGGAATGAGACTGAGAAAGCAGAGGTTTTTAACTTTCTACATTTCTGTATTTGATTAATTTTGTTACAATGATCATATCTTACTTTTGTCATTTGGAAACAAAAGTTAAAAAAGATTACACTGAATCCAACAACTGAAAAAAACGTTCTATGGTTTTACCCTATCCCGGTAGGGGGTGACCTACCCAAGGGGAAAGAGAGTCTAGTTAAGAGGATTGAGGGCCTTAGAGAGAACGATCTTGTTGGTTAAGGTTGAAAGTATATACCCATAATGCACAGGGAGTGTGTCCTACTCAGATAGGATTAAGTTTGTTCACCTTTCAAGGCGCTCCAGTAGATTTCTGTATTTGTTCTTTTAAGATCAGGATACTCTGCCTTTGTTCAGGAGGCAGCATGGCAATCTGGTCTGCAGTCAGTTGAAGAACCTGCATAATCAAAGCAGCCTGTGCAGAAGAAAAAAGGCAATGAGTTTTAATAATGATAGCATAAAAAAAACAGTATCAGCTTCTGCCCAAAAAGCTACTGTAGTAAGACATGGAGCAAAACAGGGAATGGAAGTATTTCACACACAGAAAACGGTAGCCAAAATGAAGCTGGTGAGAAAAGACACAATGAGAAGAACATGTACAAATTAAAACACCTAAGATTAGAAGATGTGAAACAGACATCTTCATGAACCTAAAGTTTCTGCAGACTAATATAGTATCCCCCCAGAAAGCGACTTTAATCCCATTTTGAAAGTCTCCTTTTTACAAGTTTTTCCATCAGACATGAGCTCCCCACAAAGTCGAATACAAAAACAGAAAGATACACTAGTGGGGAATCTATTATTTTTTTTCTTTTTAGGGAGGAAGAAAGAGATTTGGTTTTTCAGGTCAATCTGGCCTGCACACAAAAAAATGGCTATTGGCAGATGAGTGTGAAATATAAGTTAAGCTGCCATTTATATCCACTGAAGAACTGTTTAAGAGCAGGCCGACGAACTTTCAGGTAACAAGATGATAAAAGAGTTTTACAGTGGAGTAAACATCACCTCCAAAGGGACTTTGAGGACCCAGGACCTCCACATGGTAAGTATGAAAAGAGGAATCATAAAGACTAAACAGTGTTGCTTACCTTCTCATGATCCTGTGGAGTAACTTGGTTCTGCCCAGGACTAAAGCCACCAGGCTGGCCTCCACTCTGCATGCCTGCTCCTTGCATGCCTGCGGCTTGCATGCCCGCGGCTTGCATGCTCGCGGCTTGCATGCCCGCGGCTTGCATGCCCGCGGCTTGCATGCCCGTGGCTTGCATGCCTGCTCCCTGCATGACTGGGACCTATGTGCACAAAGAGAGGTGAGGAGAGATTTTCTGAACTTCTCACATATGGGTAACCAGAATCCAGTATTAGCAATGTGCAAAATAAGATCTGCATATGGATATGAAAAAAAAATGACCCTGAAGATCATTTTCTACTATCAGCAATGGCAGAAGGCAGGGGTTAGCCAAAGATTAACCAGCAAGTTAGACACACCTCTTACAACAGCTTCAGCATCTTTAACAAATATCACACAACTGGGTATCATCAAATCAAGCAAAATTCAGCCACCCTGGAAACTAGTGCTCAGTGGAAACACAAATGAAAGCCACTAGATTCTAAGAGATAATATATGCTGGTCCACAGGGGAAGCTACATTCACAGGAATAACGCCTACCTCTAGTACAATCAGACATAGGTAGTTTGTCCCAAAGGGCCCTATTCCACGAGTAAGGCAGAGATGATCATAATGTCAGAGAGGCAAAAAGGAGATGGGAAGGTCTCTGGGGAAAAGACTGCTATTAGCCCAACATTTGATTTTTATAGCTTTTCATAGAGAATATGCTGATGTTTTCACTAAATACAGATCAAGAAACATGACTGACCCAAATTAAAAGAACAAAGTACAGTTACATGATACTTATCCGAATTCAAGATTTTCAATGAGTTCAGCCCTTTGGAAGACTACCAGAATGCAAGGAAAAGGCTTCTGAGCACCTAGAATAACTGCCAAAAGGTTCCTTACACTAGAGCTACGTTCACACTCAAGCATTCACCCAGAGCTTATGTACTCATTAAACACACACTGTTAACAGACTTGTTACCTGCTTCCCCAGCAGATTAGAAGCAGCAAAGCATAAAAGAAATACAGGATAAACAACTGTTACGAGCAGATACCTAACAGCAATTTGGAGAGCTGGGTGACAGGCTAACAGTGAAGGAGACCAGAAACCAAAAAGGGAATGCTTTATATTTTAGCATATACAATAATGGATATATTTAATGACTCTTGAGTAGTCAAAAAAGAGTAAAATAACTTTCTGTACGCTGTTTAAGATTGGAAGGAAGCATACAAAACACTTGTTATTTTTCATTAAACTAGTTTAAAAACTAGGTAGAATATTTCTATTATCTGGAACTTTCACTTATGTGCATTAATTTCCCAAGGAAATTGGAAAACTGAAGCACCAGTATAGCTTTGTACAGATTGCGAGGATATTATCACTTTCTGTTGTTTATCAGTGCTGAATCCAGAGACTGGTCTGAGCTTTAATGATCTGTTACAGATCTGAAACACCTATGAGAGTAACCTTTTTGAAGCTTTAGTCAATACTAATTTGAGATGCTGTAATGTGATCTAACCACTCTATAATGGCCATTCAAAGTTTCCAGAAGTGCCTCTTCTAGGCAGACCAGTAATACTAAGGGTGACCATGCATCCTGGTTTGCCTAAGACAGTCTCAGTGTATGCTTTTGTCTCAGATTAATTATTAACAGTACTCTCTTTCACTTTCAAATGTGTCCCTGTTTAGATAATAAATTATATAACCATCTAAATAATAAGCCTTTTAGTCACAAGATTCCAACAAGGTAGACCGGAGTTAATTTAAATATCTGATTTAAAATTATGAATTAAGAATATATTGTTACATAAAAAACCAAGGTGCAAAACAGTGAAAGGAGGAAGAAGAATATATATTCGTATTTGCTGGAATGATACATAAAAATCTAAAAAAAGTGATGACCTCTAGGGGCTGGCGGGGTCACAGGGAAAACATGTACAGGGAGGAACCAAGATTCTTAATGTGTACCTTTTATATATGACTATATTATATACTTATATAAGTGAACATATTAACAATTCAACAAAATTTTTAAAGGTTTGAAGATAGAATTTCTAATTTTCTTCACCTCAGATCAAATTGGCATTATAGAATCTACTAATGAAAATTATATACACCTAATATTACACAGTAATAAGTTCAAGCACTAATAGAGATGAAAGAATAAACCATTATCCAGAAATGCTCTTCTAACCATTATTTTCGATGTTTTTCTCCACAGTATTAACAACAGAAGTACATAAGCAATGATAGATCTAGCCATTATGTAATCGTTTGTTGTCTGTCTCCCCAAGTGGAATGTAAGCTCCATGAGGGCAGGGACTTTATTTTGTTCATATTGCTATATGCCCAGTACCCAGATCGATGTTTTGGTATATAGTGGGTGCTCAATAAATATTTCTTGAATGACTGAATACAAAAAGAACCATTTCTATTATGAGGCTACTGATCATAAAAAAAAAATGCTGTCAAGTCAATTCCGACTGAGAGCAACCCTACAGGACAGAGACCTGTCCCATAAGGTTTCTAAGGAGCAGCTGGTGGATTTGACCTGCTGATCCTCTGGTTAGCAGCTGAGTTCTTTAACCACTGTGCCACCAGGGCTCCATACTTACGTTAGACGGCACAATAAAAAAAAAGGCCTACAAATTTTTTTAAAAGCACAACTTGAAAAACACTAGAGAAAAGTATTCTTCACATACCAGAAAAAACATATTCATATTTCATATTAAAGAGGGGGAGGAAGACACACATCCACACACACACGCAGGTGTAGATAACAGGACAGAGTAGTACAATGGAAAAAATAATGGGTTCTATTCTTTGTTCAGTCACTTATTGGTTGTGTGAACTTGGACAAGTCATCTGAGTTCTTGGGCCTCAGTTTACGAACCTATAAAATGAGCAAATTGGATGACTGACATGTTCCATTCCAGCTCTGATATGAAAAATCAATCTCTCTCTTTCTCTCTCACACACACAAGGGGAAGAAGACACAAAAACACAGGGGAGAGGGAAAAGACACAGAAGTACACAGAGGAAGACACATATAAGAAAAAGGACAGTGGAGGGGCTAGAGGCAAAGAAGGAGCTAGCGTATAAAAACTCAGGGAAGATACACATATACCACTTCCCCACAACCAACTGGGGGGAAGAGGGAAGAGATGACAACACACAATCACAGAATAGACCACCACATTCATATGGTGGGAGAGGGCCAAACAAAGAAGAGAAAGAAAAGACAAGAATTCAATTCCATTGTTTTAAGGTGAGCATTAGTAAATTGCATTTCATACTCCACCGTTCACTTAAGCTATGTAAATTAACATAGAGTAAATTAACATAGGTTTCTACAAACCTAAAATTATCTAAACGACCACTTACAGCTCTTTACACGCTCTAATCCAGTGGGTTTTAATTAGGGTTGTACATTAGCATCATTTGGGGAGGTTTTTCAAACTATCCATAACCAGAACCTACTGATAGAGACTCTGAGAGTTAGGGTTGAGGTGAGGTCCAGGCAAGTGTATCTCGGGAAAAGCCTGTACATGATGTTGATTTGTGTCCCCAGTGAAGAGTACTGTCTAACCTCTAAAATTTCAGGGGCTCTGCTCTGAGTGGAATAGCTACTGAAACTGGGGGACGAAGTTACTTTTGGACTACAGTCTTGGTGGCCAGAAAATCAGCATGCTAAGTGATGGAGAAATTAAGGGAAGGGAAATCCTAGTCTTCTCTTTGTAACAAGCTGAGAAATAGCCCAGATCAGAAAGCGGTAATAATCAGGCTCAATAATCAGTTCCTGAATAGATCGAGATTTCATATAGAAGCTAAAAGTGAGTGCTACACATACCTGTCTAGACCCCTGGGGACCAACGGCCCCCATGTTAATTGGCCCAGGACCCTGGATTCCACCGGGCATAGGGCCTCTAGGGCCAGGGACTGGGCCCCTTGTATCCAAGCCTCTGGCTTCCATTCCTCTGACTTCCATCACACGGGCCTCCATCGCACGGGCCTCCATCGCACGGGCCTCCATTGCACGGGCCTCCATCGCACGGGCCTCCAATCCTCTTGCCTCCATGGCTCGTGCCTCCATCCCTCGTGCATCCATTCCTCGGGGATCTCGTCCACCTACAGAGAAAGTTGTAAGAAAACTACTGTATAGCTACTCTCCTTTACTGTAAGAACCAACAATCAAAGAAAAATAGAAATCTATTCCTTCAGTCACATCTCCTCCCAACTATGAGACTGCTTTCTCCTCCCCAGTTTCTTAGATAAGCAGCTAAACCTTAAAAATGCTTGCCAACCCTATTACCCCAGCATTCTTTATCTCAGATTAGAGTCTAAGACAGCCAGGGTCATTACCAGTCCACAACTACCAGTTAGCCTTGTGAAGAGGACTCCTCTTACCTCTGCCATCTAAGGGTGGACCCCTCTGATCCATCATGGGTCCTCTTGGCTCTGCCATTAAAGGCCTGGGCTCCGTTAATGGACCTCCCCTCATCTCATGTGGGGGTGGGCCACGGTTGTCATGGCCAGGGACATGGTGCATGGGTGGACCCTGATGGGGTGGTCCCAAGTAACCTCTAGAGATGAAGAAAAATGTTATATTTAAAAATAGAACAATACAAGAACAAAGAGTAAACCAGGAGATCAGTAAGTAAAACCAAAGAACTGATGCGAACGTCAGTGTACCAATGCTAACAAGATAATAAAACCAAACAGGTTGAAGCTATAGAGACATAAATTCATGTATTCTATAATTTCGTATTTGGTTGGGGCACTCACAATAATGGAAGAATTAATGGATATCCATTACACATATAATGAGACCATATAGTATAGTGATAAAGAACATGGGTTCTGGATTCAGATTACATGGGCTCAAATCTAGGCTCTATCACTTATTAACTGTATGATCTTGGGCACATCTACTTAACTTATCTATGCCTCAGTTTCTTTATCTGTAAAATAGAACTAATAATAGTACCTATCTCACAGGGTTGTTGTGTGATTTAATGAGATGATCTAAGTACTTAGAGTCAGAGGCACATACGTATTCCATTAATGCTGCCAATTATTATTACTGCTATTACTATTACCACTAAACAATATAAGTTTTCCCTGTTCAGGTATCTGTGCTACAATTTCTGATTTCTGAGGATATAGTAGTCAGTGTTAGCTCAAAATGACCTGTTAAACTACATAGTTCTGCCCTAGGAGAAGCACTTAGTCTTAGACAGTGGCCACGAATATTTATTTATCTTTTGAAGTAGGCGAACAGATACACCTGGTACTGAAAGTCTTTATTCTCAAACCAAGGGAAAATCCTAATTTTTCCCATCTTTCCCTTCTATGTTAGTCCTTACCTAGGCTCAACCTCTCCAGTTACAGTAAGTAAAGTGCCTCCACGTGGGTCATTTGGAGCATCTCCTAACAGACCTCGAGGAGTTGGAACATTGGCAGGCAAGGGTCCACGCTGCAGAGCTGCTCTGGGGTCTTGCATTGGCACTGACAGGGAAACAAATGGGGAGTTACTGCTGTGAAGGACACATAAGGAAACAAGAAATGACTCTATATACCACTGACAACATAATTCAGACACCTCAGAGTGGGTGAAACCTCACCACAGCAGAATCTTCTTGCAGCTCAAGAACAGAAGCAGGGTGTAGGCAGAATCTGTACCATGTCAGAGGTATGGATGGAATTATATAAAGAGCAAACTGGGGTGTAACCTGCCGAAGACTAGCACTGTAACCTGAAGAGACTTATGCTCCTGGTCTTCCTTAAAATCAATCTTAGTTCAAGGGCCAAAGTCACAAAAGAGGTAGGGTCTTGGCATATGTGAACACTGCCATGTCTCTGCAAGAACCCGCTGTCTCCTTACAGACTGCTATTCCATCCAAGCCTCCTGACACCAGTAGGGAGGGAGTACAGCCTCGGACAGATGCCCATATCATCCATGTTCTCTGCCCTGTGTGAAGAGGTCAATCTTAGGCTTGTGGCCCCAACATGAAAAAATTAAAAAACAAAAACCGAAAACACTACCCTTTTGGGTTCTGAACAGGAGGATGACTGCCAAGCAGCTCTTTTCCTCTCAATGTCCCACCCTGAACACCACAAGCAATAGGAAACCCACAGATACAATGGGTACCTTGAACTCGCTCAATTGATGCAGGCCCGGCGGGTCCCACGGGCGAGTGCTGTAGGGTTCCTAGGTAAGCAGTAAGTTCAAAAGGAGAAACAGCAGGCACTTAAAATAGCTTGCATGCACACGCAGAAACATACACATACACAGAGTGGAGATTTACACATGTAAGTTAAAAAGTCAAGAGTTCATTGGCTTGCCTAAGGCTACAAAATCTTCCTTTATTATTTCCTTTGGATCACCGAAACACAGTCCAACTTTGACAAGATAGCTTCCTGCGGTAAAACTCATGGGCCAATGATTTATTTGGGCAGAAATATCAGCCATTTTCGATTTTCATCTCTGCTACTATTACGTTTTCCCCTAAATCTCCTTATGATGCCATTACAAAAATAAATACATAAAAGGATGATTTTGAATCTATAATTAAGCAAATAATGGAAATAATCTTCACAAGCAAAATATGAAAGGAAGTACACTGAATTTGGAAGGCAAGATTTATTCTGGAGAGGCCCAAACAGAAGTGAGGCAGCACTATTTTTGCTATATTTTAAAGCACAAAAATTTCTGCTATCAAAGAAATATCAAATGGGGAAATGCAGTGAGTGAACTTTTGATAAGCAAAGAGACTATCACTTCACAAGAAATATTCTGCCACAGGTCTTTAATAATAAACAAACATGATAACAACAAACAAAGACTAATGAGATGACAAGGGCACACATATTAAACACAGGTGGTAGAAACAAGAAAAAGTATACTCTCAATCATTTCACTGTCTCCTTTCACCATTACAAATGCACAAAAGAAGCACTGTTGTTGTTAGTTGCTGTCGAGTCGACTATGACTCATGGCGACCCATAGATTCCAGGAAAAGTTAAGACAAACTGGGTATGAATTAAAAGATGCTAACTTCCTCTGCTGGGTGCTGAAAAAAAGAAATCTAGAAAAAAAAAAAAAAACCCCATCTCATTTTGTCTCTTCATGAAGACATCCTTGATATACCTTCATAACATGAGTCATCTCCCTTTGTTAATTTTTGACCAGAATTTGTTAATTTCTTTCCTCTAGCAGAAAGGATGATGTTTTATGGACGTTATATATTAAAAAGCTAAATCTGCTATTAGATTCATGGCCTGAGGAGAGACAAAAGTATGACCAAAACCCTAATCCCTTCTCACGACTGCAAAAATACTTAGGGTATACATACGTGATCTTTTGATAGTGGCTGAGGGTGGGGTGGGGCACACAACAGCATGGGCTGCTTAGAGAAAAGACGAGGTGTCTAGCCAGGAGCTTGTCCTGTTCTCAGCCCTCTTTGCAGAAACGATTACTAGTTGTCACTTCAGCAACCAGCCCCAGTGTACATGCCATAGAAAAGGAGCATAGTGCACAGGCCTATACCTTAATATTTCGCTTTTTAAAAATCCGTTTTACTTATAGGCCATATGCTAAGAAGAAATGTAAGGTTCTCTATGCTTGTCCAGTTGTAGTCTTTTCTCATCACAGAGATGCAATGAATAAGAGTATAAGGTATTGAAGAATATTTTTGGAAGTTAACAGAGGCAGTGTGCAGTGACAGAAAGCAGATAAGTCTTGGGGTCAGAGACTTCTGAATCCTAGCTCTGCCACTACTAGTTAGAAGAGAAGATGAGAACACCAAATCTAGTCCACATTAATCAGACATTAGTATTTATTTACTTGTCCCCTTGAGTAACTAACTTAAAAATTCTGAGCTTCCATCTCTTGACCTATAAAACTGAGGTACTGCCACCTAACTCACAAGGTTGTTTATGAAGATTAAAGTGTATGGCATATAGTACACACTCAGATTTATTATTACTTTCTTCTCTTCTCACTCTCTCTCCTCCTAACATTGTTTTCAACCAAGTCACTGCATTTTCTTTTCTTTCAAACTCTAGTAACATGGAGAAATAAGGTGGATATTTTAGAATGACTGCTGCTGCAGTACAACAGACACTTATCAAGTAGGCTTCACAGACCCATGGCCCCTACCAGTATTCTGTGAGGTTTAAATCTAGTCTTCTTATATATCCTGCCACATATCATATACTCATTATTAAAATTCCTTATTCAGTCAACAGATATCCTCAGAGGGAGAGAGAACATGTCAATAAAATAATTAGACTATCCAGATACCAAAAAACCAAATCCACTGCCGTTGAGTTGATTCTGACTCATAGCGATCCTACAGGACAAAGTAGAACTGCCCCACAGGGGTTGCAAGGAGCAGTTGGTGGATTTTAACTGCTGACCTTTTGGTTAGCAGCTGAGTTCTTAACCACTGTACCACCAGGGCTCCAACTATCAGGAAAACGCAATATAAATTAAATAGAAATAAAGGATTATTTGCTTCATCCTCAATTCTTATAGAGCTGGGTTCTGAATCACTAGGTAGAAAGTACAGACCAGTGCTTTCCAACAGAACTTTCTGTGATGATGGAACTGTTTTATATCTGTGCTTTCCAGTAGGGTATCCACTAGCTACAAGAGGCTGTTGAGTACTTGGAGTGGCTAGTGTGATTGTGGAACTGAATTTTAAATTTTATTTAGTTTTAGTTAATTTACTATTTAAATAGCCACATGTGGTTAGTAGCTTCCATACTGGACAGTGCCGAAAAATATGAGAGCACCAAATCCAGTCCATATTAATCAGACATTAATATTTACTTACCTTGTCCTCGCTCCAAGGACACTGGTCCACTTCCTGGTATTCCAACTTGGGCCTGCATTCCCCCTAGAAGATAAAGGGTAGGGGAAAAAAAGCATAGATTAGGACAGTGGATGAGTTTACACACTTCCTCATTCTGCCCCCACAAAGAACCTACAAAGAAAGATCCTAACTATAATTAAACAATGCAATTACACAGAAGATGGAATTTGTTAGAATACTTTATGCTGTCTCTGGGTGGTACAAATGGTTAATACACTTGGCTGCTAACCAAAAGGTCGACAGGTCAAGTCCACCCACAGGCACCTTGGAAGAAAAGCCTGGTGATCTACTTCTGAAAAAACAGTTCTACTCTGACACAGATGGAGTCGCCATGAGTTGGAGTAGACTCGATGGCAACTGGTGGTTTTTTTAAAAAATACTTTGTGCTTAAGCGTCAAAAAAGTGAGTTAAATAAGAATACTTAAGCTTACTGGCTACCAAAACCCTGGCAGGAAGCTCTTCTGTAATACAGGAAAACAATGCTCTTTATCCAGTGGATTCTCATGGGAGGCAGTATTGTTCCCAGGGAATTTTGTAAATATGTGGGTACGCTGGTTCTGACAATGAATTGTGAAGGCATGGCTGGCATTTACAGAGAAGGTACCAACCCAGTGAAACCCACTGCCATTGAGCTGATTCTAACTCACAGCGACTCTGTAGGGCAGAGCAGAACTACCCCATAGGGTTTCCAAGGCTGTAAGTCTTTACAGAAGCAGACTTCCACATCTTTCTCCCACAGAGCAGCTGGTGGGTTCGAACCACCAACTTTTCGGTTAGCAGCCAAGTGCTTAACCACTGTGCAACCAGGGCTCCTTCCAGGGACACTAAGCCAAAAACCAAACCCACTGATTCTGACTCATAGCGACCCTATAGGACAGAGTAGAACTGCTCCATAGGGTTTCCAAGGCGCAGCTGATGGATTCGAACTGTGTACCTTTTCGCTAGCAGCTGAACGCTTAACTACTGTGCCACCAGGGCTCCATTTCCAGGGACACTAAATGTCCTGTAATGCATGAGACAGAATCGCAACATTAAGAATTACCCTGTCTTGTGCAACTTTCAAATGTCTCACTGAACATTCACATAAATGAAAACCTGTTCATAGCTATCTGAACTTAGAACCTAAGTCTGTTTTACTTGTAAACACAGCTTTTTTAAAAATGAATTTTCCAGAAATGCAATTAATGAATAAATTAAGGGTACTATAATTTTGTTTCGTTAAGAACTTTACCAAGAGTTTTCACCATTTCAGAAAAGCACATCACCAATGTTAGCAGTGCTTGTGGTATTGAGTTGCCAAAACAGCATACTTATATCTGTCATTATTTTTAGCTTTTGCATTCATGAGGGTGCTATGTAGGTGCAAGCATCTAATAAATTTTGTTTTCTGGTGTAGTTGTGTCTGTATACTAGCATATTAAAAATATTTTTTTATTATAAATAAATCTTTCATTTCTCCTTTATATTACAGTTTAGGGCACTATACTGATTTTTTTGAAGTTATATTTAAGTAGGTTATATCATCTGTGAATTTCATTACAGGATAGTAAAGAGTCATTACAAAATATGTGTTACAAAAAGGGGACACTGTGTCTAATAGTGCTGAGAATCACTGGTTTACTTTAACAAATAGGTGGCGCAGCGGTTAAGAGATTGGCAGCTAACCAAAAGGTCAGCAGTTCAAATCACTAGCTGCTCCTTAGAAACCCTATGGGGCAGTTCTACTCTGTCCCATAGGGTTGCTATGAGCCGGAATTGATTCAACGGCAACGGGTTTGGTTTTTTATTGTTTATACAAAGAATAATCATGTATCACAAGTCCCTGTCTGGTCTTTTCCACATTGCAATAACTCTCTTTTCCTCAAAGGAGCAATATATGCTGTAAGCAGGAGAAACAACAAGTCAAACTGTTTACAGTTCATTAATACTTCCATAAAATAGCAAGTACACTCTACATTCCTTTATTCCATTTAACACACCAAGAACCAAAAACCTATGAAGAACCGGAAGAACTGGGAGCTAGTCTTGCCTCTGCTACCAAGTAACTGTGATTTTGAACAAGTGATTTGATAAAACTAATATATTCTTAGGCTTCATCATCTGTAAAGTAAAAGACTGGTGTAAATCAGTGGTTCTCAGAGTGTACCCTGACCAGGAGCAACATCATCTAAGAATTTGTTAGAAATAAAAATTCTCAGGCCCCATGCCAGACCTACTGACTTAGAAATTCGGGGGTGGGAGACCCCAGCAATCAGTGTTTTAATAACCCTTCAGGTGAGTCTAGTACAGACTAAATTTTGAGTCAGTGGTCTAAATGATTTCAAGCTCTCTTCTAGCAATAACATTCTATGATTTATTTATCCAGACTACTTACCAAAACAATATACACAAAGATCTAGAATCTGAGGAAAGGAGTGGCAGAAAGAATTATGGGCATAATTACTTATACTATATATTATTACATAATAGGTCTTTGTTTGTATGGGCTAGAGTCCCCTAAGCAGAATTGGTGGGTCAAAGTGTATATGAATTTTTAATATTAATATATTCTGACAGACTACTTTCTGAAAAGGATAAAAAAACTTCTATTTCCCTCAGCAATGTATGAGAACCACTTTCCCATCAATATTAGGTGTCACTTCTCTTTTAAATTTCTGCTACTCTGAGTAAGTGAAATTTCATTGTTATATAATTTGCAATTCCCTGACTAGAAATGAATTTGTTTTGTTGGCCATTTGGAGTTGCTCTTCTATGAAGTGTCTACTCATTTTCTTTGCCCACTTTTCGACTAGTCTGTTTTCTCCTTTATCAATTGTCAGAGCTTTGGACAGGGTACCTCAAAAATCTTAGTGGAGTTTTAAGTTTTAAAAACTTCAGAAGTATAAATACTACAAATTTACAAAAACATCATTTGAAAGTTTAATTATTTAATTTCATTTATACTTACTTTCAACTTTTATGATTCCCTTTTCTTGGCTTGTTCTGGTTTATTTTTGTTATTTTTCTAATTTCTTAAAACTAGTACTTAGAGTTCTTATATTTTTTAATAATATAGACTTTAAGGGTATTTATTTCCTTCAAGTATTGCTTTCACTATTTCCCATACTTTATTGTATGAAGTATGCTTTTTTTCTTTTATATGCTTTATTAATTTTTTTAATTTTCTCTTTAATCCAAGGATTACCTAAGGGTTTTTTTTCCAGTCACTTTATTATTAGTTATTTATAATTTATTGGCTTATAATCAAAGCATGTGGCTTGTAAAATCTCCTTTTTTTTCTAATTTGTTAAGGTTTTATTTTATAGTCTATGGTCATTTGGGGGAAAAAGGTGTATTCTCTAGTCAAAAGATGTAAGGCTCTCTCTATACGTTAAATCATGTTTCCTGATTCTATTATTTACTCGCTCTATGCCCTTACTTAGTTTTTATCCACTAGCACAATGCTATGGAGCCCTGGTGTCATAGTGGTTAAGAGTTATGGCTGCTAACCAAAAGGTTGGCAGTTCGAATCCACCAGCCACTCCTTGGAAACCCTATGGGGCAGTTCTACTCTGTCCTATAGGGTCGCTATAAGTTGG